>NW_016157811.1:0-56739 GCF_001687245.7 Rhagoletis zephyria | reverse complement strand
GCCCCTGATGATGCTGGAAATTTCAGCGAAACGTTGGGCAACGAAGGTGGAATAAGTGTTTTATTTGCACCATTAAATAATAGATCACACCAGCCTACAAGTGTACCAAGAAAGAACTTTTATTTGGAAAATTGCTAATAAAGCAAAATTAAAAAAAAAAAAGTTTACCATATCTATACAAAATATAGTTGCATTGCAAATTCTTATACACACAAATTAATCATAAATGATTTGCTTTCTATTTTGCAGACTCTGGCTGTCTTGAATCCCATGCGCGCCACAGATCAAACCATACTACAGGATACTGATATGGCCGGACCATTGGTCTTTTGCCTGGCTCTAGGTGGCTTTCTACTCTTGGTATGTATGAGTGTTGATGGGCAGCAATTTGTTTGCCTCCATGTTGGTTTTCGCATGGCATAATTACAATAATCTGTTATTGGCTCCATATGGATGCTGAAGTATCGTGCCGCATTGCAAATGAATTAATAACTACAAACATTGGAACATTATGCAAACACAACAATACATATTACGAATTGCAAACATTTAAATATTTGCATGAAGTTTTTAATTGAAATACTTTTCTCTGTTCTTTTCTTTCCGGTGGCAACACGTTCGATGCTTTGGATGCTCTATGACCACAACAACAACGAATAAATGAATGATCGAATGGACCACCACAACAACAACAACAACCACAATAATAATGATGATGATATCTACCACACCTGCAACAACCAACTAACCAACCAAACAACCGAACAATGAACCATTCTCTATCACCATTGTCCTGGCGCTGTTTGCTCACTCATCACACGACAACCAACCAACAAAACCAATCTCCTGTTTCGCCGTGTCATGCCTTGTGTGTCTATCATTGTGGTAAATGTGTACGGTGTTGTAACGCTGATGGTGTTGTCTGACGTTGGTTATGTTGGCTGATTCCACATTCCACAGAGCGGCAAAGTAACATTTTCGTACATTTATGGCATTGGTGTGATGGGCTGTATCGCCTTCTATTGTCTGCTATCGCTGATGGCAACACAGGCGCAAGTAACATTCGGTGCTGTGGTCTCCGTGCTTGGCTATTGCTTGTTACCCATGGTTATGCTGTCCGGCATTAATGTTTTAATCACCATACAGTGAGTATACACACATTTACATAAGCATACCTATGCACTGTTGCATGCACATCTAGAATTGCATACATACATACCTACATACATAGTAGTACTCGTACTATCTGTACCAGCACACGTGCATGCATCTACTGGAGTCATATTCCGTGTTTCAATTCGCCTCTACGCTGAAATACAATGCAATAGTTTTTATAATTTTTATCGTTTTCATCAGCGCACTTTTCCCATTTTATATATTGTAATTGTTATAGTTGCAGTTTTTTGTTTTGTATTCGTATACATTTTCATTTGTTTACCAATGCTGATTGGCGATGGTCGGCAAAACAATTTAAAAACAAAAAAGTAGCCAACAACAAGAATAAATATAATACAAATGCGGCATACAATTTGTTCGGAGCGGCATAAACAGAAAATGCAATACTTCTTCATCAACTTCCGGCGTTAATTGAAAATTTTTATGGCATAAAAATATGTATGTATATGCGAAAACGTGTAAACATACATAAACTCCTGATTATATGAAGTCACGTACAAGTACTTATGTATGTACATATATAAAAACTGCACAAGTTTTTAAACCAAGTTTTTTTTCCTAAACGATTTAGTTCCTTTCAACTAGAGGGACTTCAAATTAGTAATATTTTAGATTAGGTCGCAACATCGTTCTAAAATCATATATCTTAAAATTTTGGTGAAATTTTAGTTTTTTTCATTGACAATCTGTAATGCTAGAACACTTTAAACCCGCTAACTATCGTTTATAATAAACTTCTGGAAATGAAGGTCAAAAGGCCCATAATAAAAGGAGGTAAATGGTTAAGCCTTTTTTGCAAACAAATTGCTCGCTAAATTCTATTACTTATGGATCCTTGAAGACAACAATTTGATGTATACATTGTTTCTAAATTTACACATACGGTCATAAAAATATTACCACAAATTTAGATGAAAGCATAACGCACTGAAGTTTAGTAGTAAAATATTTCAAGCTGGTTTCTTCCAAAGTGGCCAAACAGAACAGCAATGGAAGGTGTTATAGGCCTATCCCACTACCTGGAGTGAAAAATTTAAAGCATTGTAACTATGTAGTACATATCGCTAGCTTAAAGTGAAAAGTTGCTAAGTCTACTTCTTATGTAAACTCATATTCTGATATAGGAAGCAAGAGAAATCAAAGATACATCATTTCGAAAAGGATTGAGGTACTTAAATGCTCTACGAAAATACTACTGCCCGAATTTTACTATAGCTATTGACATCAATTATAGTATATACATACATATCGACGGCTGAGTGGAAGATCGACCTATCTCGGCTGCCGGTTCGAAAAACGCCCTAGGAGCTTATTCTCCGCCCACTCTCGAGAGGGGGAGCAGTGAACTTCTTCACGTCAAAACGGGGCAGTAGAGTTGCTGAAGGGGTCTTCAGTCGCGAGCTTTGCATCAGTACTAAGTTCAGGCTTCCGGACTGGGACAGTGCGTTTCAGGCGGAAGAGTTAGGGGGATGAGAATTTATTCTGATAGCCCTCTAATTTGGTTAAGGAATGTCTGCTCTCTCTTTCAGTTGCGCCGGAATACTTCTGTATTAGACTCATTTTGGTTCCGGATTACAGCGACATAGCGATGAACTGTATGGCTGAAGAATTGGCTAGGAATGGTACTATTGAAACGTTATCGCTGGATAAAGAGCTCTTGAGTAGAAGTTCCTAGCCGAGGGTAGGCTGGGGCGGTCGGCGGCACTCCCCACACTTACTAAGCCACAGCTCTCAATTTTGGTGGAGGTTTTAACGGGTCACGGTCCAATTGGTATTCACGTAGTAAGGCTGAACATATTATCTGATTTCGTATGTCGCAGTTGCTGGAAGATGACGAGGTGGAATCACCTCAACGCTACTTTCTTAGGTGCCTAGCGTTTGAGAGGCTAAGGTTGAAGTACTTTAGCTTTCACATCCTCAATAGCCATATCAGAGGTGGCATATATTTGCATACGGGTTACTCAAAATTCACGGGTAACTGCTGCTCCAAAAATTTCAAAAAAGTCACGGTGACAGACTTTGACAAAGGAACAGTCTCAATGATCTTTTGGTAGTACGATTGCGCCTTTTACAATAGCTGCTACGAACTGTGACTGTGATAAAGTAGCAGTCGCAATTACAGCAGCGGTCAAAATAATAGTAGCAAAATTCAAAGTGATATAGTTTGAAACTCCTGTTTATCTTCTTTTAATAATTTTAATTTTAAATATATATCGATCTATAACAGAAACGACAGAAATAAAAATTTCAAAAATTACACGAAAAGGAATCAAACTAAAAAAAATTTTCGTGAAAATTTCAAACCTTTTATTCAGAATGTTTAGAAAATTTGGAGTGTGCAGTTTTGTAGCCCATACAATTTAAGTATAATAAAGTGCAAGTTTAAAGTCACTAAAAAGTGCGGTTGATGTATTAGTTTTTTTTTTGTTCAGGGTGTTCAGCATTTCCTTCCATCCAACGTACATATGTATGAACAAAATCTATTTTTATATAGAAGAAAATACGCAACACCCCCGACAAAAAAAAAATTCTGAAAATCAACGGTAATTTTTAGTGACTTGAAACTTGCACTTTATCATACTAAAATTGAATGGGCTACAAAACTGAATTCGAAAATTTCCTAAACTTTCTGAATAAAAAGTTTTAAATTTTGATGACAATTATTTGAAGTTTTATTAATTTTTGTGCAATTTCTGTGCTTTCTGTTATAGATCGAACTATATTTTAAATGAAAATTATTACAAATTAATAAATAAGGATTTGTAATTAATATCATTTTGAATTTTGCTACTATTATTATGACCGCTGTTGTACGTATCGAGAAACTGGGACCAGTGATGTCAACCTCAAGGAATTTTCCTTATGATGACAGCTTATTTAAGACTAAAATCTGACCATTGTCGTTTGATATTAGAATTTAACACCACTTAGAACGAGTGTGCTTGACCAAAATAAGCGATGAAAATAGTAAGTGATGCCAAATAAATCAATAATGCCCTTAGTTGATTTCTTACGGTTTGGCAAACTAACCTAAAAGAGCGATACGTAGTATATTGTTATGCATATTTGGCATATTTGTATTTAGTCTGCGCTATCAGACCTTAAATAAAAGTTCTCAAATAAAAAAAAAAAAAAATGTACATACATAGTACATATGAATGTATGTATGTATGAAAGAATTAAAAAAAAAATTGGTTCAAAAATAAAAACCCCCTCACTTATTGGCTGCCAATTAAAAAACGTTCTAGTAATATTTCGCTGGAAATTTCTCCAATCAATTTTTCGTAGTGATGGAGATTGTGTACGATATACGATTGGGCGCCAGATAGTCTCAGCGCGTTTAAATTTCAACAGACACGTTTAATTGATACACAAGCGACCGCGGCCAACTTGGGCGAGGGCCGTTCGCCATGTGTAATTTTTTCTATCTCAAATGTTCTGCATGCCACTTTTTTACATCCGTTGGCTTATTGAAACGAACTCCCTGACTTGTTGGCCAGCTAGCTACTTGCTACTAGTGCTGCTGTTGTTGGCGACCAGAATGTGCCTCTGGTGTATGTCAATAAAATACAGCATATTCCATGAGATTTGGCGCGCGCACTACTCTGTGTTGCGTAATTTAGCCATACTCGTACTTTCCAATTCGCCTCCTGGTGTGGACACACTTCCAAATACACATTGAGAAGTTCTGTCTATTACTCTGTATTTTTTTTCGCTGAGCATCGGGGTTTTTTAACACCATTATTTTTTGTACTCGCTGCCTTTTTTTATTTTTGTTATTTGTATGTTTTTGCAATTTTATTTACTCCTAGAATTTTCCAACGTAAAGGCAATCGCAAACACCGCCAACACTGCTACCGATTAACAAAAAAAAAAACGCATTTGCGCATGTTGTCAAGCATTTGGCCGAGCTTCTCCTCCAATTTCCAGTGCCTACAAACCATAGATTATGTTTTATGAGGAACGTTTTCATGGCAAAAGTATACTCGGAGGTTCGATATTGTCTGCTGACGGGCTACTGTATTAAGATAAAAATCTTTTTGAATGTTGATTAGACCAGGAGTCGAACCCTAGACCCTACTGGGTGGCAGTGCGCACCTATAGCCACTAGACCACGGCGGCCATCAATACGGACACCAATAGCATCAAAGTTTTACGCTAACACATTCACTTCGGTGCTGGCTTCGTTTTTTACTATTTTCTTTTTATGACTATAATAAACGCACCAATCCGAGTACATATATTCTACGTTCTACAAGTGCACCACTCTCTGCTCGTTTAGTTAGTATCTAGCAGTGGTATCTATAGCTGATGTTGGCTATATTCACTGCATTACACTCTGAATGCTCATCATTTTTTGGTACATTCATATGAAAAAGTCGGCAAAGTTTTTTTCTGACTAGGTTTTTTTTCGGTATGGTCGCTTGTTTCCTTTTCAATTTTAGTTTTCTCGTTCACTTCGCGTTAATTTAGAGTGAAACGCTTTAATTACTCACACGCGTTCGCAAAAATTTCAAAGCCAACAGACAGTAGGAGATTGGCTTGAGTGTTGTTGAAAGTTTTTTTGAGTATAATTTAGGGGGAAAAGCGGCTTAGATAAATTGACGTTTTAAATTGTATCATAGATTTGGTGTACATAACGGGTGATTTTTTTGAGGTTAGGATTTTCATGCATTAGTATTTGACAGATCACGTGGGATTTCAGACATGGTGTCAAAGAGAAAGATGCTCAGTATGCTTTGACATTTCNTTTTTTTAAAAAAAAAGTTATCAAGCTCTTAAAAAATCACCCGTTAGTTATTGAAGAGTGAAATTCTTTTGAAAAATTATTGCAGTTCATCATATTTTTCATTAAATGCGGCCCGGGGCCTATTTCATAAAGTGACTGTGACAATTTTGTCACGACAGGCATCTTCCGTATAGTCAGTGACAATTCGATAGTTTGGTAGGTGCTTTGTTTCATAAGAACCTTTGTCAACCCGGTTTCAGTTCCATTAAGAAATGACAAAATTGTCGTTCTCGGGTGTTAAAATTGTCGTTTACAAAATTGTCGCTAGTCATATGAAATTTATATCTAATTCATATATATAATAATTGCATTTGCATTATTTTAGTTTTTACAAATATTCAAATCATTGAAAATTATTAAAATGCGCGCATTTATAATATGAAAAAATTTACGAAATTCTCCTGTGAAAACTTTCCGACGGAGCTATTTAGTTCTGTCGCTATTATCGCGGCAATTTTGTGACAATTGTCGACAATTTTCCTGTATTGTCACTGTCGCTTTCCAAAAATTGTCACAGTTGCTTACAGGCATCTATGAAACAGGAAAAATGCCGCCGACAATTCTGGCTCGGAAATTTTTCGGAAAAATCTACAATTGTCGCACCTGTCACTTTTTTGAAATTGGCTCCTGGTATATGCTGGGTGTAAACACATCTATACTATGTAGAGCGTTAAAGCTTGACATCAAGCCTTAACTGCAGTTTATGACAATTGGAAAAACGAGATATCACTCGAACGGGGTAATTGGTCATATTAAGTACAAGTAAACGAAAGTATGAAAGCAAAAAGTAAGAATAACAAATTTTAATCAGTATTGTTAGAGCACTTTTGAATATGCAGTAAAAAACGGGAAAGCCGTCATCAAAAAAAAAAAAAATATATCAAAATTCAAAAATTAATTTTTTGCTAAAACTTGCACTTTGTCAGACTATTTAAAATTGTATGGGCTATAAAATTGGATACCCACAAATGCTCTGATCAAAAAGTTTAAAATTTTGATGAAAATTGTTGAATTTTCCTGAATTTTGTATAAAGTTTGAAACTTGGATTTATATGGTTTTCGTTAAAGCTTGAACGATGTTTTCGTATAAAACTAACAAAAAAAGACTAGCTTCTGAATATTTAAAAAAATCAACACATGGTCCCTTGTTTGAGTGGAAGTTTGCGAGTGCGTGAGTATGTTTGTTGCTCTTTCCCGTTGAAAAAGCTCGATGTATTTGAATACAATTTGACGTTTAGATAGGTTATAACCTGGATTAACAAATATAATATTTTGAAGAGAGTTGCCAACTTTTTCGAAAATCAAAATCAATTAACTAAAATAAAGCAAACAAAATAATATAATAGTGCATTTGTCAAATCAAATGGGTTCCGAAACGATTTATTTCAAGGGTTTAGCCCCCTGTTAAAAAGTTAAAACCGATTAATTAATAAGCTAAATAAAGTATCACAATAGTGTGTCCGTCAAACGAGTTTGTTTTTCAAGAATATTTGAAAACTCGAACTAAGTTAAATTATACCGAAGTTATGAGCATGAAATACTAAATGTGAGGGTGAATCGAAACAGTTTTAAGAAATCCGTAGTTTGAACAATAAAAATATGTTTGAGGTGTTTTAGGTGGTCACCGGTTTAAAAAGTAGAATTCAAATTATTGAAGGGAAACTTCTTAATCGAGCTCGGAGACGTTTGCTTTGAATATTTAACGCCATGGTGAAGGTTATATGGCGGGAGCAGAAAACGAACGACTGCATTAAGAGCCACTGGAGTCGGGGAAAGGATACAGAAGAAGATAAAGATAAAAATGAACACGAAGATGAAGATAGGGATAAAAATAAAATGTTTTAAAATCAATTTTAGGCCAGTATACATTGACCATTATTATCTATGACCTTTTGCCAATTTTCGGGTAGCTTCACAATTCCATTGGTGTAGAACTTCTGTGGTTTATCGGCGAAAAACCTGGCCAAGTGATCTTTAGCGGCTCTTCGGTCGCCAAATTTTTTTATAATCAAGACAGTTCTGCAGAGACCGAAAGAAATGGAAGAGGAACGGGATATACGTTGGATGCATTGAAACATTCTCAACCGAACCATCAAACCTGGAACTGGCATGATGGACCTCAACTCCTTTTCTATTCGTCAGTTCTGGTGGCTATTTCTTAATTGCTTTTTATTTATTTGTTGTTCTGTTTTCAACCGGTCAAATTGTGCATAGCAGAGGACCGGATTGATAGTTTTGCCACGTTGTAGCAGTTCATAATGAACAATTCCCGTCCAATCCCACCAAACATTCAACATAGCCTTGCTTGCCGGCAATCAAGGCTCTGATGTCCATTTTTCTTCAGTTGTTTCACTCATTTTTAAATCAATATAAGTTTTTTCACGAGCGATGAATTACAGAACAGTCTCCACTAAAAAATGTAGCCTCGTCAGTTTGACGCAATTGACTTGGTGTTGCCGGATGTATGGGCATAAATAACACATAGTGACGAAAATCCGCAGAAACTTTTCTATTACCAATTATTAAAGACGATTTTCTACCGAATGGAAGATGGAGCTATTCCAGAAAATGTCAAATAAGAACGTTCTGTTAGGTAGGGGGGCCATCAAAAACATGTTCGTGTTTTTTTTGTACAGATTTCAAAGCATTTTGAAAGATCATATCAAAAATTCCATATTTTTTTGCTTTCGGTGGCATAGCCCCACCAGCCCGTCCTACCGTCGACTTGCATATATTAGGCTTACGTTAATGAACACTGGGAGTTTTGATCGGTTTTCTTAGTTAAAACTTCAAATTGGCCGGCCAGACATAATTGTTTGAAGTTCTGCGCTTTCCGAAATTATTTGTCCATTTTCAATACCAGCTATTGGATACATCGCATTATGTCTAGAAACAGATGCAAATCGAAGTTGCGGATAGTTTTAAAGTTGCGCTAATATTATACATACATATTAATGTCGTACCAATTTTTACGTAAATACAAAACTTTTTAACATTTCGAATTTTTGTACATACTAACTACTTACATAAATAGATATATTTAGCTTTAAAACACTCATTATCGTTTTCTTCTTCTTTTAGGGGTACATTGGGACTTATTATTGCTGGTGTGGCGATAATGTGGTGTGCCATGTCTGCTTCGAAACTGTTCGTGACGGCCTACTCGATGGACCATCAACAAGTACTGATTGCGTATCCATGCGCGCTTTTGTATGGAGTTTTTGCGTTGATTACAATATTTTAAATACAAAAGCATTCAGTAAAGCATAATAGTGGTCAAGAAAAAATTATAAAACTATGATAATAATAATAATGGCGATACAGATAAATAACGAAATGGTAAAAAAAAAAGATTTTTAAAATTTATGCTTTTATTAAAATATGTATGTGTGTGCATCTATTAATTATGTATTTTTTGAATTGATATTTTATAATAAATTACTAAAATTTTTATGCACATCCGTATACATAAATAATCGTACATGTTTACTGATAAATGTAAAGCATTGAAAGCGAATGGTGAAGGGAAAATATTGAATACCAGGAAATGGATGAATTAACAGGGTGACAATATACAGGAGTAGGCGCTCGAAATGTTACCAATAAAAAAAGCAAAAATTTTGTCTATTTAGTTTTCTTTTTTATATTTAAAAACATCAGTTCAACATAAAAACAAGTCAAATTTAAGAAAAGTAAAAAATAATGTGGTCTTGTGAGATTTTGTATAGAGCAGGGCGTAAAGGTACATCAAAAAAGGCTTGAGTACTAGTTACTCATAAAAATCGATGTGTAAACATATGCGCATGTAATCTCAATTTTGTTAATCGCCCTGTTTACACAGGCAAATTTCAGATTATTAGCCGTTAAATTTGTTGTGTTTGCTATTCGCACAATTCAAGGAAAAGTTAATTTTCTTCTCTGTGCCACCGTGATCACTTGTTTCTGCTATACATATTAAGTAATTTAAATATACTTTAACTTACTAATTTATTTAAAATACTTTTACAAAACGCTTTTCCTTGCTAGCGTCCATTTTGCTTTACTTTTACATTCGACATTTCTCCTCTTCTTCGCAAATATGATCGATAAAACTAGGTTGGACACCGAAAAGTTATGAGTTTAATCTGAGATTATTTTACAATTATAATTTTTATACCCGAGCGCACTTGTGCACAAGGGTATTATAACTTTGTGTTAAGCGGTGACTGTCTGTCCGGCCGTCCGTCCGTCCGTCCGTCCGTCTGTGCACACGATAACTCGAGTAAAAATTGAGATATCTTAACGAAACTTGGTTCGTGAACTTCTTTTGGGCGTAGGACGGATGGTATTGAAAATGGGCGAAATCGGACAATAACCACGCCTACCTCCCATATAACGGTAATTTTAAGAAATACGAAAACTGCGATATTTTAGTAACTACTGAAGATAATTCACTCAAAATTGATACTTACAATGAGTTTCAGACGGAAAACATGAATATTATAAATTTTTGGAAAATGGGCGTAGCCACGCCCACTTATGGTTACATGTGTATATCTTGGTAACCGCTACACCAATTTCTTCCAAACTTGGCACAGTTGTTGGTCCTGGTACAGCATACCAACTGGCCGAAAATTTCTAAAATCGGACAATAACCACGCCCACATCCCATATAACGGTAATTTCGAGAAATACAAAATCTTCGATAAATCAGTAAATATTGAAGCTAATTTATCCAAAATTGATGATTGCAACAATTCTTTACCAAGAAATACGTTTATGACAAAATTTTGGAAAATGGGCGTAGCACCGCCCACTTGTGATCACATATATGTATCTCGCTAACCGTTCTAGCAATTTGTACCAAGCTCGGTATGGTTATTGTGCTTGCCACATAAAAGCAAACCGTTGAAAATTGTTGAAATCGGACTAAAATTGAGGCCGCTTTTCATATAACGGTAAATTTCAGATATGCTTGAAATTTCAATATTTCGAAATTTAAGGACGCTAATTTACTTAAAATGTATACACCCCGGCTTATCATGTAGCGGTAGCTTTCGGAAAGGTGGAAAACATATATTTAATACTTGCGCCGGGTATTTAATGTTCGGCTCCGCCTGAACTTAGACTTTCTTACTTGTTTAAGGCTAATCTCTTTTTCTAATTACAAATCAGGGAGTTAAGCTCGAAAATGAGGATAACCTACTTATATGCAAACCTATTATTAGGCGATTCAGTTACATACACATGTAGGTTAGGTTAGAATTTAAACATTAGTTTCATTAGTATGTACGGGCGACGCACATAGAGTATTTGTGTAATAAAACTGGTTAAAAGTCAGATTTATTAACTTTTATAAAAGTGTCTTTAAACATAAATATTATTTCTCAAGCTATTTATATAACCGCTTCTGCGGCCGCTGTGGGGTAGTGGTAAGCAGTGCGCGCTTCCACTTCGCAGGGCCTGGGTTCAAGCTCTGGTCGAAGCAACATCGCAAAAATATTGAAAAAAAGGTTTTTTCTTAACAGCGGTCGCCCCTCGGCAGGCAATGGCAAACCTTCGAGTGTATTACTGCCATGAAAAACAGCTTCTCATAAAAATACAATCACCGTTCGGAGTCGGCGTAAAACTGTAGGTCCCTCCCAGGGAAGCCAACTCGTGGGGAATTCTCCGATTTGCGGGGAATTTCAGTTTGCGTCGGGAATCGGGGAATGGACCGTTTTTTGTGGGGACTTCCAGTTTACATTGGGTAGCAAGGGGTTGAACTCTTTTTTTTTGTGAGGAATTAGGTGTAAACCATTTTTTCTTTTTTCCTTCACTAATTTCAAATTGATTTAGAAAAAAATAAAAAGAATTTCCTTTGGAGCATTTGCTTTCATATAACGAATAAACACAATTTATTTTATATGGAAGAAAGCCGCACACCTTCGGCAAAAAAAAAAACTAGGTACTAGAATAGAGTGTGCTACAAAACTGCATACTCAACATTTTTCTAGAAAATCTAATTAAAATGCTTGACATTTTTACGAAAGTTTGTTGATTTTTTTAGAATATTGCACAAAGTTTTAAACATGGATTTGAACGATTATTGCTTAAGAATGAACTATATTTTTATAAAAATAACTCAAATTAAATAACAAAAAAAAAAAATGAAAATTTGTCAAAATATGGGGCGCCTAAATTTTTTTCGACCGGTGTATGTATGTATGTAAATATTATAGGTATATTCTTTATTTTTTTGTTAGCAAACTTATATATCAAAATACATTTTTTTTGTAATTTACGAAATTTCGGGCAAAATCGGGGAATTCTCTTTTATTTATATATTTGGCACATTTTCGCACTATTTCTTTATCTTTTAAATTTATTTTTGTTGTACGTTTTGTAAATAATTATTTGTGATGATATACATATGTTTTAGAGTCCGACGGATTAACAGGCTAGTATCGACCAACAGAATCGGTATCGGCATTGGCCGATTCTTAGCCGATTCTTTATACCATGATAAAAATATAACAAGGTAAAACCATTGAGAGGCAGTCTGACGTTTGCCAACAATATAATTTTGAAATCAAAACTCAAACTCACACACACATTCTCATTTTCAATCTCAAACAACAACAATTGTGAACAATTTAATGTTTTTATTTTCAATTTTATATGATTTTAAAATGTTGGCAAACGTCAGAAAAAAATCATTGCCGACGAAATGAGAGAATGAATTTACCTTGTAATGTTTTTATCATGCTTTATACTTTTTCGGCAAATTTAAAAAAATTTCGTCAAAATTTGAAACTGTTTCATCAGCTTTTTTAGATTTTTTTTGAATACGCAGTTTTTTAAATTTTAGTATAATAAAGTTCAAGTTTGATGTAGCTAGGTAAGTGTTGATTTTTGAAAATTTTTTGTTCACGCATTTTCTTCCGAACAAAATATGTTCGAAATTTTTTTGTATGGAGAAAATCTGCAGCACCATCCACCAAAAAAATTCCAAAAATCAATAGTAAGTCCCGGTTACTTTTAATTTGCACTTCATTAAAATGAAATTGAATGGGCTACAAAATCGCATAATCAGAATGTTTAAAGAAAAAGGTCGTAATTTTTAACAACATTAGTTTTGTTAGATAACGAGCTACACTTTCATAAAAAAAAGAAACATTTAATAACCGAAAGGGAAATAGCCAAAGAATGCTAAAATGTCGTTACTGTAAGATTTATTGCGATTATTATTGAATTAATCGCTGAATTCCAAAATCCATCGGGTTCTTTTCACTGGATTGTTAAATTGTTTATGCTACAAAAATACTTTTATCTTTAAAACACTACAGTTACTGTTCATTAACAAATTGTATTCAATACAACACCTTTATAGTCAGCAGAAGCTGCATATTTTTACTACTATTCTTTTAATATTGAATAAGAAAAAGACTAATGCTGGATTTCCACTGGCATTAAATGGTAAAAATGACAAATGACAAAGTCGAGCATAAAAAAATAATTGTGTCACTACATTAAGAAAATAGTCATTAGTTCATTTCCACATGGCATTTTTTTAAATGGCATACATTTTTTGTAATTTCAATGCCTAGTGGAAATTCGGCATAAGGACCAAAGTATTGCAATGATATGTATGCATAGGCGATATACTACTTTTATTACATATTTATGTATGTACATAAATAAGTGAATGAATTTAGTTTTTTTTAAAGGAATCGGCATCGGCATCGGCCGATTAATCGGCATCGGCCAAAAATTGGGAGTCGGTCGGACTATAATATGTACGCATATTGCGTTTTAGCAGTCCTGCCTTTAGATTAAAGGCGGAATATCGACAGTAATAAACTAAAAGGAATATAGGACATCCAATTGTTTTATTTAACCTAGGCCTAGGGCTCAAAAACAATCAAAGATACTTTTTCTTTTGAAAACTTATTGTACCCAGTCTGCAATTTATTAGCAACAATTTTATATCAAACCTATATTTTGCTTTGAATTAACATTTAACATTTAAGTTCGTAGGGCAGGTACGAGTGTGTATGAATGTGCATATGTTTGTATGTATTTGCACCGTATATACTATTTGTTAAATGGTTTCGTGGCTCGTTTCAATTACTTGGTTCATCCAATTTTTTCGTTTTCATTCTTTGATTTCTCCTTTTGTAATTCGTTCAATTGGAAATACTGGTTAATTGAGTTTTTGCTGCAGTATTTTCGGCTGCTTCTGTTTTTTTAGATTTATTTTAAGGAATGAATGTAAGTTATGTTTGTTGTTGGTTTTATTTCTTCCTAGCATCGTTTGTTGGCAATTTTATTTCAACTGAATTTCGTCCTGTTTCGGCATGGAATGTATGTATTAGGGATGCCAAAATTTGCGCGGAAAATTGTAACCCCGGGATTTCGGGATTTTTTTTTTTTTGTAATCCCGGTATATTCACATTGAGACGTAACTTTTATGAATATGAGCAAAAATTCAATAGCCGAGAGCATTTAAAAATACCATGAAATAAAACTAACATTTTTTAAATTGTATTTAAGAAACCATGTGATTGAGGAACGCATACGTCCACAAATAACAATGTTAATACGAGGTAATTTTGAAATTGATAATTAATGAAACATTAACATTAAACAAAAATATACAAAAACAAATTCTCTAAACATGTTTATTCTACTCCATAAAGAAATTGCGAATGGCGAATTTTTTGCAATTTTTTCGCATTTTACTCGAAATTTTGAGGGCGAACGAGTCAAACGGATCTCACTTTTGGATTCAGCGGGTCGAAATACATGTTGGTATTGTTGGTATGTTGGCTTTTAGGCTGAACTGTCAAAAGGTAGTCATAAGCCTCAAAAACTCCGTGATCCCGGGATTGGCATCCCTACCGCATACATAATATAAATGTATGTATGTATGTTATGTGCATTCGGTATGGTCTTTAAACACGGAATATCTGCCAAATTTATGTACATCAATTTCTTATTCACAATATGTAATCGATAAAATAGCTTTTTTTTGTACTGGAAAGGCAGGGCGATTGGTCTATTTCAATATTACCAGAGAAAGATGTGTAGCTTAGCTTTTCTTTGAACTTCTTTGTATTTATATAAATGACGCTCTTAAATACTCGCAAATAGGCGAAGTCCGTAATTCAATTCTCTCTTTTTTTGAGCAATTTAATGATCCTCAGCTCAACAAATCACTCTTCACATTCTTACTCAGGGCAAATAATCATGTTTTCCCACATCTTCCCGCAAGCGTACATATGTATGTAGATTTTCAAGGAATAAGCAACCTTTGTTAAAGCGGCTGGGCAATTTTAGTAAGTATATAGTTTTAAGCCTTTTCACTTGAACATTAAACATAATCCTTTCTGACTTTTTAGTTCATGTAACTAAAGACTTCGCTTGAATAGAATACAAATGATTTTGAATTAAATAAAATGACCGTGATGTTCAAAGTCATTTTACACAGCCGCATTAGTCTCACTGGGACACTCGCAGGCCCAACGAGAGGGGGAGGGGGCATCGGGGACTCCATCCCATCTTCCAATTCCCAGAGCAATATAAGCTGTGGTAGTATTTGATGTGGGAGCCCATACTGTGTAGTTGACACTATCAAAGCCAAAGCAGAAGCAACAAATCCATAAAATGGAAAGATGCTCCTATTGTCCCAGAAAAAGATATAAAAAAACAGAATATTGAGCCAAAAAGACGTACATTTTTTCCAAAATTTTCTTTTCGATGCAGAAATGTTCCTAGAGCATCTAAATGCATTTCTGCATCAGAAAAAAATTTTTGAAAAATTTTCGCTGACCCCTCTTTGGCGGTTAGGGCTCGATATGTTGTCTGTGGGACACGCTATTCAAGTGAAGCGTGGTGTACATAAATATGTAGAGTTTAATTAGGCAATCTGCAGTAGTCCGCACTAGGGTGATTGATTCGGTTTTTCCAAAACTGGTTTCAACCGTTATTTTTTATTCTTTGAATATTTTTAGGCGGACTTTTGAAATCGTGATTTTTCAAATACCGAGTACACCGGATTGTTACAAAAGAATAAACCGGCTTTATAACTAGTTTATTTATATACCAGAATCTAAAAACTATAAGCAAGTTCAGGAAGAGGTAAGGGTTTGAGCCGCATAAAGAGGGATGTTCGATGAGCTGATGTGAGTGGGCATGTCGTCACCCTGCAGGAAAACCGCGGACTAGTGAATCAAATTTCTAGTTCCGCACTAGATCTTTATCACCAAAAACGAACCAGTCCGATAATAAATAGATTCCCACCATTTCGAAATCAGCGAAATGTGGTTCTTATAAACAACTGTTTTATTTAAGTTTTTCCATTAGAAATCTATATCTAAGGTGACGAATTTAGAACTGGTTCGGAACTATCGAAGAAGAGATGCAGCGGCTTGTTTACTTTACCTAGAAACATATGTGTTTGGCGGCTTTTTCGTTCAAATACGCTTCCATTCCGCACTTCGCAGATGCTTTTTCATAGCTTGGTAATACAAAACCAAAATTTGTGTTAACATTTTAACATCTTAAGAACCAAAAAGATTGAAAAATAATAAATGATAATCTTTTCTTTCGTCTGTCGATTTTAGAACTGGTTCGGAACTATAGAATTTAGAAATAGTTCAGAACTATCGACAAAGAGATGCAGCGGGGGGCAATTGACACTTCCTAGGACATTGCCATGTTAAATTCGCTAGTTGCTTGCAGGCAAAAGAGATTAATCGCGAACCAGTACTGGGTCTAAATGTACTAAAAGCGCGCCAGTTCAGAACAAGAGATCTTCCCCAAAGGGCAGGGCAAGACAACAATTTAACCTCCTTGTGTTGACTCGAGCTCTTCGTTTGCGATCGGTTTCGTTGGTCTCCGTTGATGGAATTCAAGGCGTGAGAGTTGACGAAGGTGTTCATTGATTCCCGGAGAGTGTGGTGTGTCTATAGTACACAGTGGTCTTGAAGCAACCATAGCTATGACTAAAATGCCAACCAAAACGGCTTACATAACTGTCTTTGTACATAATCATAGATCAAAATTTCGTTNGCTATATTTATAAAGTCAGTCTGGTTCAGCGAATTGTGTATTCTCATTCCCAAGGCAGTCGGTTCTACATGCTCGAGCTTTTTCTCCCAACAAAGGGATGTCTTAGGGACTCAATCTTTTTAAGATGGGTGGACTCCATTAAGTGTACATTTTTCACTTATTTTTCCTATTTCACTCCTAATCCAAAATACTTATTTTGTCTTATAGATTTCCAAATTAAAGTTATACCTATTTTTAGCATTCAAATAATAATTTGCATAAAACCGGTTTATCCGGGTGAACCGGGTTTTTTCAAATTGTCATATTTTAAATGCGGTTTTTGAAAAAATGCGAATAATCGAATAACCGAGTACACACCTACATATGTATATGTGTGGTCTTATTTATATTTACGCTCTCGCTGCACTTTGCAATCAACAGAAAAAGTGCATTGATAACCGGGTTGCACAGTACTGTGACAGCAGAAGCTAAAACTCCACGCAAATCCAGTTTTCAGTTAGTTGAGCATCAATGATGGGTGTGACTACTAGGTAAACGCTAAAACAAATTTGCTAACATTAAATAAAAGCAACTTGAAGATAAAAGATAAGTAAATTAATAACTTGAATAGACTAATTTTCATTAACGGTATATGTAAGTTAAAAATATACCCGATCGTTCAGTGGATAGAATCCAAAAGCAATGTCGAATGCAGATCTACACCGCGAGCGTCAAACGGCAACAATTTCAAGTGAAGACTTTGCAGAGTGGTGGGCGGGCGGTCGCGTTGCATTGCGTGAGCGTAGAGCTTTGGAGAAGTTATTTTTAGACAACGATGGTTTCGCAGATCCCCAGCACATAGCGCTGATGTCGCACAAAGAACTTTATGAGTATACAATTGCGAAAGCCTGCAAATTTTTGAACCAACTGCGCGCTTGGCACGCAACTAAAGCTGAGGCCAATGACACAACAAATACTAAGCAGAGTGCAATTGCCGAATTGTATGATTTCCGTATGCTGTTATCAGGTCCACTAGGTACAGCGCTATTTCAACAAAGCTTTCCGCTGCGTTTGCATTTCTCAATGTTTCTGCCAGCATTATTAGGGCAGAGCACGAAAGAACAGCAGCGTGAGTGGTTAGAACGCGCTTGGCGCATGGATGGTATTATTGGTACATACGCGCAGACAGAATTGGGACATGGCACTTTCATACGCGGCCTGGAGACGCGCGCCGACTACAATGGGCAGAGTGAGGAGTTCATCTTGAATACGCCAACTCTTACTGCCTATAAATGGTGGCCTGGTGGTTTGGGACACGCTGCCAATATGGTGATCATTATGGCACAGTTGTATATTAAGGGGAAACATTATGGTTTACATCCGTTTCTAGTGCGTATACGCAATGCTGAAACACACCTGCCGGAGCCAGGTGTAGACGTGGGTGAAATTGGACCGAAGATGAGTTTGAATGGTGTAAACAATGGATTTCTCGGCCTCAAAGATGTACGAATACCTCGCAGGCAAATGTTGATGAAAAATGCACAAGTTTTACCGAACGGTCGCTTTGTGAAGGGCCCAGAACCATTGCTTACCTATGGCACCATGGTATTTGTGCGTGTAATAATCATAAGGGACGTCTCATTCGGGTTACTGCAGGCGGCTACCATTGCTACTAGGTGAGTGCAATTAAGATTTTATAAACATCATGGAATCTTACCGTTAAAGTAGTATTATATTTAGTTTTGTAGGTGCGAAGCTATCAATCGAAAAAAAAAATCGTTACCAACAAAGTCTATTGACAATATTGATAGTTTGGTCTTAAAATTTGTAAAAATCAGATAGATTTAATTAGGATTTAACCAGAGATCTTGCATGAGGACATTTGCTACCCGTATATTTTTGGAGGCTCTAAGTTTGCTAGTTCCTGGTTCCTAATCCACTCCCTTTGTTTCCATAGCTAATTTCCTAAGCCTGTTTTTTTCTTAGCATTTCTATACAATCCTAATGCATTAAATTACGAAATTTGTGTTCTACTGCCCGATCGTGGTAAGGTGCGAGTATAATTTTGTGGTTAATGAGCAAGGAAATACCGCAGCAGCAGCTTCTTAAACGTCGTGTACAAGGTCTTATCTAGCGTAGTGTATTCATGGCTGAAGACCACCGGCAACGAACTGATTGGGCTTTAAAAATGTGGCTTTATTCTTCTTATTTGACATTACAATCGTTTGTCGGTTTCGGCCGATACCAAAAACTTCGCCAATTGATCCCTTGCGAATTGGCGTCAGCTGTCTATCCCAAGTGCAGACAGGTCAAACGTTGCGTGGACCAATATTGCGAGGTTTTTTTTGTTTTTTTTTCGCTGGAATCTATTGTTGAGAGGGGTGGTTTCTCAACCAAATGCACGTTTATATAGCGAGCTACTTTCTTCAAGACAGACGCCTGCTTTCAGCGGCACCGTATTGCGAATAGACGCTGCAGACTTCAGAGAGCCCTTAAACTGAATAAGTCGGAGTGGCCCTCCGAAGCTTCCTTTCTTTTTGCTATGACCCACGGATCCCCTCGGTTTGGTTACCGCATCTCGCATATTCTTTAACGTAGCTATTTAGTCCTATGACCTTAATACAAAATGCCTAATTTTCAACCTCTCTCGCTATGAGGTATGCGGCTTGGTGGTAGCTTTTTAGCGTTTAAGACGCGTCCTTGGAAAAGTCTGGAGCTTTATGAAATCATAATCAAGCCAATTACGTTGACGACATTCGTGTCTGGTGAAACTGATTACAGAGTGTTACAAAAGTTAAGCAGCTCGAACACGTGTTAAGGACTGCCCCACTGAAGGCATTTTCGACCATCATTACTCTAGCACTTCAAGTCTTTATAAATTTTCACGCTGCTATTAGCAGTCTTTAGTTCCATCGACTTGTAAAAAATGTTCGGTGTATCGCGGTGCAGGTATTAATGAATGAGAGAGTGGCAGCACTTGAGACAAAAGCTCAATTGGCGTATTCACGGATGGGTCCAAGTTGGAAGATAGAGTTAGAGGGTATATGTTCTTTCAACAACTCTGTTGGATGGGCGAAGGTGGGAGTGCTATAACTGGTTATGGACCGAGGAATATGTGGTTGGCCCTCTCTGGCCAAATGGTGAGATGTGTCATTACCGGGTTCTACCGATTGACCTGGCACCAGAGTACTTAACATTTTGCCATTATAAATAATTGGTAAACAATTGGCGGTGTCCGCCGTTTCTACGCTGATGGCTTAAAATTAAAGAACAAGGCACAGTTGGGACTGGGAAACTATGGTAGCGTCTTTAAATATAATAAGTGGCTGCAATACAGCAATACTGTGGCTGCAATGCATGTCACAACATCTTCATCTACTCAGGCAATCTACCGCACTCAAACTACTTGAGTCGGTCACTTGCAATTAAAACCCTCAGCGGACTGCCGTGGATTCCAAGAAGGGGGATTGGTCTCCACTTGATATGGCTACCAGGGCTCAGGAATATACCAGGGAACAATAAGACGGACGAACTTGGGCCTGCCGTCCCTTATATACAAGCTGTGTTCGGAGTGAAACGAGAAAGGTATTCTCATGCTGGGCAGAAGGGACTAGGGTAACAGGCCATGTTATCATGGCAGAAAGGTTGGGGGTTCCGCATAATGATTTCTGCAAAATTTGAGAACAGCTAGAAACCTTGCTGCAGTTGTTATGCGAATGTCCCACACTCTGTAGAAGAAGAAAGTTCATGGGTTCATGGGAAAATGCAAAGAGTTCCAAATTTGTTTCCTTTAAGTCTGTAAAAATTTAGATTTGTGTAAATATTCTGATCTGTTTTTTTTTTTTTTGAATTAGAAAAGACACGATATCGAAATTAAATAACTTTTTTCACATGATATTTTTGTCTTTTTCTCTATATTGTAGATATTCAGCTGTGCGTCGGCAGAGCCCTATTGCACCCGATCAACCAGAGCCGCAAATATTGGATCATACGACTCAACAGGCAAAATTGTTTCCGCAAATTGCAAATGGTATCTTTTTCCGTATTGCGGCCGATGTAGTTTGGCATATGTATCAGAGTGTAATGAAGGAATTGGAAGCCGGAAATCGCCGCAACCTGCCCGAGTTGCATGCCTTATCTTGCTGCTTGAAGGCAGTCTGTTCAGCCGAGGCCGAGAGAGGCGTTGAAAGTTTGCGCAAATCTTGCGGTGGCCATGGCTATTTAAGCTCATCAAACTTGCCACAAATATATGGTCTCACCACTGCCGCTTGCACATATGAGGGTGAGAACACAGTGCTACTGCTACAAACTGCGCGTTTTCTCGTCAAACAATACGCGGAAGGACTGAAGCGTAAAGTTTTACCACACAGCGTCACTTATCTGCGTAACGCAGCACGTCCAAAGTGGGACAAGGTTGTCGAGCTAAAAACGCTGGTGCGTCTACTGGAATTAGCGGCTACGGAGCATATTCGAAACACCTTCGAGTACTTACGAAAGCAGCGGAAAATAGCGAAGTCTGAGCAAGTGGCTGCCAATAAGACTGGCATACGCTTAACGCAGGCAGCAACGCTACATGGACGCGCCTTTCTAGCGCGCATTGCATTTGAAGAGGTCGAGAAGTTTTGCAAGGAATTGAAACCCTCTTTGGCAGCTGTGCTAAAGCAATTGGTGGAGTTGTTTGTTTTGGAGTTTTGCTTGACGAGTTTAAGTGATATTTTATTGGCATTTCAGCTTAATGCGCGGCAAGTAGATGAAATGCGGACACGTTATGAACGTTTGTTAGCGGACATCCGGCCTAATGCTGTTGCGGTCGTGGATGGTTTTGATTTTAATGATCGCGTTTTGGGATCCACGCTGGGTTGCTACGATGGACGTGTGTATGAACGTTTGATGGAGGAGGCGCGTAAGAGCACCTTGAACCAGGAGGCGGTCAATAAAACATTTGAAACGCATCTAAAACCGCTGATGCAGGGCAAGCTGTGAACATTTAATTCTTATAGAAACAGTTAAATTGTTTAGAGACAAGCGTTATTTGAAAATGGATTTAATGGGTGGTGACCGTATTCAAAATATATTTTTTTATTGTTTTTCACATTTTATCGTCTTAACTACATAAATTGTTATTTGGTACATTTTATTTGTTTTATTGAATTAAAGAAGAAGAACATCAAATGAAAGATGCATATGAGAAAATGTTTTTAAATATTTCGCCTACAGATTAAACTTAGGCTTTCTGTATCCTAAGATGATGATCGGATCGGGATATGGGGCTTACGTTTAACCTCGTTGCCTGATCGTACTCAGCAAATTGTCGATAAGCTCCTAAAATATATTGCTCTAATGTCATCCAGATCATCAAATAGGTATGCAACAGTTCAGAACTTTTGCTCACCGTCTTGCTAGTTTTGGGAAATGGCCGAGAAGGTGTTGGCTGGTTTCCCCGCTATCCTTGTCCGGGTAACTTCTGCAATACGCGCAATCTAGCTGCATGTAATCCAATAAGACAATGTCTGTCACTGTGGCGAAGTCTTATATTTAACTACTTCGGGTAAAGATCACCAACTTTTCTGTCGCGTTTTGATCCATCTGTGCAAAGTTTTCACACCAGCAGTAAATGTACATGTATGTTTCCCAAGGTACCAAAAAGTCAGTGGTATAGCAAATATAGCTTATAGAGCTTGATGATTTTATTAGTAAACTTTGTATGATTATTTAGAAAATAGCTCACAAAATTGTTCGGTTTTAGCTGTCCAAATGAAGGAGGTTTTGTAAACCCCTTATCTGAGCCGATATTTGTTATTTTCACTTTAAGCTTTCTATGGAGCCTCTAGCTGCACAAATGGGGGAATTACAGCGAAAATCTCATATCTGGACAATCAGTTGTATGGGAGAGATATTTTATACAGGTTCGATTTTCCCGGTTTCGACAAATGATTTAATACATTACAAAAATACACCCGCTCACAAAATTTCCGTCGAAATCGGAGGGACAAGATTGCATTCAAATCGACAGACAGACGGACATGGCTAAATCGACTCATCTCGACGTTTCGATCATTTTGGTATACATCTTGATGTGTCTATCTATCGAACGGCAGTATATCGACGGCTGAATGGAAGATCGTAGGAAATGTTTTTAACAGCGCCTTATTTCAGAATTCGGTTGAAGAACGCCTTGGTAGAACGTCTTTGTTAGACATCGTCCATGTTTCTGCGCCATACAAAAGGACAAATCTGTCCTCATGCCCAAATTTTTAGAACGTGATTTTCGTTCGTAGATAGAGAGCTCTGCTTTTCAATTGCCTACCGAGCTCAAAGTAGCACCTGTTGGCCAGAGTTATTCTTCACTTTATCTATACCACCACTTCTTCCGCAGCGGTACAAAAAGATTCGGAAATGGATTCTTACTGCTAATTTATATCCGATCGATGAAGATTTCCTTGCGAAATTTCTCGGCTGTCTGCTGTGACTGCAGCTTCTCGGCGTCGAACATTCGCCGCGTCGCCTGGCGCACGTTCTTCATGCCACAGAGGCACATGTGGACTTTGGCTGCAACAAGGTAGTGATCCGATGTTGACTCGTCGGATAGAACGCACATAAAGCGTGAAACGTATCTTTACCACAACATGACTATTTGGTTCTTCGTTCTTTGATCAGGGGACACCCAAATGGCTGAATGGATGTTTCGAAGGCGGTGTCTGATACTACTAACAACCATGTTCCGTGCAGCGGCAAAGTCGATCAGCCTCTCTACGTTGATGGAGGTGTTGTCATGAAGGCTGAATTTTACGACTGTTGGAACAAAAATGCCTTCCACACACCACAGTCGCGGAGCGTGTGCACAAATGACGCTTAAGTTGTTGAATTAAGCTTTGATGCGTATCGTGGCGATTCGTTCGATGGGAGTGAACCTGGAGACGTGGTGTCGTGGTCTCCGCCCAACCACAACTTCTACACCAAATTTATCCGCCCTCTCATGTAAGCTGTAGCAGATGTCACGGGCTGCATGCCCATCCATCGCATTTCCTGGATTGTAGTAAAGTCAGTCTTAGATATTTCGAGGACATCCAGCAAAAGGATAGATGCACTTTCCCTATAGAGGCTCCGGACATTCCAAGTACATATTCGTAAATCATAGTCCTTATTTCGTGAGCGATGGTCGTCAAGTTTTGGGAGGTAGTAATCCAAGGTCCTTCTGGTCTTTTCAATGGAAGGCGTTTTACGTGGCGGGCCAGGCACAACCATTACTAGGATGAGTGGCTTTTCAACCGGATACACTCTTGCTGTAAGACAGACGCCTGCTTGCAGCCTTATTTACTGGTGAACAGGCGCTGCAGACTCCAGTGAGCCCTTAAACCAAATAAGTCGGAGTGGCCTTACCAGAGCTCCCTCTCTTTCTGCCAAGGCTCCACTCGGGTTGGTTACCGCATCTCGCACAGGACTTGCTTACGTTTCCCAGAGTGCGAGAACGCAAGTGTCGGGATTGATTGCAGTGCAACTGTAACTGCATACCCAGAAGAACGGCTATACCACATTGCCCTCCTGAAGAACTTTCAGGCTTGTTTTATGTTCTTGAGCGTATGTATGTATTCCGAAACTTGGAGTGGTGTATAAAACAAACTTTAAACTATTTATAACTTTTCTGTTTTAAATTACCTTCATAGTATGTGTTAAAAATCGATTAAAATATAATTTTTTTGTGTTGCACAAACTGGCATACAAACATCCATCGCCTCTTTGCCTGTTAAACTGTTCTTTATTTAGAAACTTGTAAACAAAAAAAATAAAAATCGTTGCGTAATTCGTTTGAGCGAACAATGCTTTTTGCGCTTTTATGCAAATAACCGTAATAATAAAATTTTTAAAATTTCGCCTGCTAATTGCAGCGTGTAAAAAGCAACTTTCAGTGAGTGTACATTTCGTTTCCCTGGTCATTAAAAAGCGCACCCGTGCACCAACCCGTCGCGTCCTTTCTTTATTTCCGCCTCGTTCAGCTGACCAAATTTTTTCTTTCCAACACCTAGTCGTTAATCAAAACAGTCAGTGCCGTCGGCGGCGCGCGTACCCACTTCTTCGCTCTACCAAATGCGTTGTTCGAGTATTTGCGTAATTAATAAAGACTCGTTAGTGCGTTGGCATATTTTAAATTTTTATTTTTGGTTGTAAATGTAAAATTTGTAATTTTGTTATATTTCGCTGTGTTTTTTTTTCTTTCGGTTAATTATTATGCAAAAAGTGATGATGGTGGCGCTGCAGCTGCCGAGTAAATAATAGGAATTCACGCATGTTCGCTCAACCCTGGTCAACTCGTCATTTCCGCTTACCAAATGCGTACACAAAAGGCAAACATTTTGCTGGTATGAACGTACGTATGCAAAATAATAAACACAAAGTAACCAGTTATGCCAGCGCTCGCCTGGATCCATTCCTTGCCCTCAGCAGTATTGCTTTGTGGATGGCGAAAGGACGTTTCCATTAAACTTGAAGAGAGAAAATTTTATTACGGTTTTTGCTAATTAGCGTATTTTCGCATTTTTAATATTAACGTTCAGCATAAAAACGCCTTAATTGCTCATAAGCCTTGTCAACTAATCGGGGAGAGTGAGAGAGAGAGAAAGTGTTTAGATATGTACAGTGTTGCCAAATGTGGGATTTTCCTACCAAAACTGGTAGGTTTTTTCCATTTGGTAGGTTGGCAGTCTAGACTGGATTTTGGTAGATTCCGCGACAATAATAGTTATTTGCGAAAAATATAAAATATAAAATATGTATCTCCAAACGTTTTAGCAACCCTGTTTGCACGAATATTTCGCCGGTGGAGTCCACCTGACAGATACTTCATTGTAAGACTGGAGGAATATAAAACTAACCTATTGGTCTTTCAGTATGGAAGTAAGACCCGTTGTCACTGGCCTGGTGTTAAAAAGCTACGCCACTAAAGTCGGGTTCCAAAGCAAGCTTTACCGACTGGTCCGGTGGTCATGTTAGGAGGTATGGGCACCTATACAACGGATGCCCTTGTTGTTGTTTGTCTATTCTGTTTCAAAAAGAGCACCCTACGACTGCGCAATATCATCAGTAAGAAAATTTGGGATTTTCGGGGTCATTTAGAGGTTCTAAAGGCATTCCTGGATATTCCCGAGCTATCCTTCTACAAACTCTACAAGGTTAGAACTCCTGAAAGGGACTGCTGTGAAATGATAATAACTGTGATTGGCGGAATTTGGACCGAAATTCCAGAAATTTTGCCAATTTACACATACCCAACTATATTGCAGGCGAAAGTCTTCGCAATCGAAGTCTGTGTAGAAGCACAAATGGGGCCAAATTAAATATTATGTCGGATAGTCAGGCAGGTTAAAAGCCTTATGGTCTGATTATGCATACTTCGCACAACTATTTGTACCTGTGCAATAAAAATGTAAGTTAAGAAAATGTGAAGCAAAATCAAAACTCAACAGACGGCTAAGTTTTTAAAAGCTCTGTTAATTTCTGGGTAATGGAATACATACAAAATACATATGAAATTACAGTTTGAAGTGTATGCGAAGTTGTGCGAAGTTATGCGAAGTATGCATAATCAGACCATTCGACTCGTTTAAAACGGCAGCAGGCTTGCGGAAAGCTGTAAAACTTTTTTGAACCACTGGGAAGCTCACAATAACGTAACGCTGTGGTTGGTTCCGGGACATGAAGGGTTTGAAGGCAACGAAAGCTGACTGTCTCGCAAAGCGTGGATCCCAAATATACTCGCAAGTCTGTACAGTAAAATGAATTGTTATACGTACATAGTTAATTTGTTTTATTGTACTAGCTGTGTTTTAATTTTTCTAAATGTTATGTTATCTACATATTTAATAAAATTGACATTAAAACAAAATATTAAAAACTTAAATAAAATTTTGGTAAGTTTGGGTTGTTCCTGTTTTGGTAGAAAAAAAAATTTGTCCATGGCAACACTGGATATGTACTTGCATATTGCAGGTGCTTTCTTCTCGACCACACCCAATTGCCTGAGTTGCTGCCGCGCATTTAGTTGCGTTAATATTTGTGGCTTTAAAAAATAAAATTTTAAGTTTGTTGGTTAACGTATTGTTTCTTGCGTTTTTAATTTTCATCATAATGCCCTTCATTAGTGAGAAAATGCTTTTAATACATACATACATGTATATATAAGTATGTACTTACCTTGAGCTTTTAGCTCCTTCAACAATACCTAAATTAAAAAAATTACTAGCCCGGCTGTTGGAACTCATTGCGCATTTTTGTTTACTTCAACGCTTTAATCTTAGCGAAATAAAGGTAATTGCAATTTCTTAAGCTTATTAGCCGAAGCATCCTGGTGCTTATTAAGAAAGAAGGGCATGAAACAACAAACGAAGAAAGTTGTATTAAGCATTAACCTGACATTAGCATTCAAAGAGAGAATATAATGGATTGCAGAAGTTGGTAATTGGGATGAAACATATTCATTAAAAGACTTTTAAAAGTAACCGGAATAAGTACCTAATAGAAGTAAAAAAAAATTTCAGTATTCATTGATAAATATTTAATTACGCCGCGTTTCCATTTGTAATCAGTTATCTCATGCGAACTGTCAATTTGATATAATGCGGAACAGTTACCGCAGAGAAATATTGATAAGTGGGCATTTCATCGCATAAAAATTCATTGCAAAAAGCTAGTGAAATAGAGCATATATTTATTTTAAGATTACTTTATTCACAAATATAGTTTTTTTCACATTCTTTTAAGCATATTTGTTACATAAAACACAATTTCATACAAG
Source organism: Rhagoletis zephyria (assembly GCF_001687245.7). Classification (NCBI taxonomy): domain Eukaryota; kingdom Metazoa; phylum Arthropoda; class Insecta; order Diptera; family Tephritidae; genus Rhagoletis; species Rhagoletis zephyria. The sequence continues at coordinate 28,972 of NW_016157811.1, read as the reverse complement.
TTCATCGGAAAAACCAACCGACGAACACGCTGTTGTCATTTCATTGCATGCAATAGTTCTCAAGCGATGAGCTCTCATATTTATTACACGAGATCTGCGATGAACGGTCTCCATTTCCATATATCTTATGAGATTATTCGCATGACATCGGCGATCGCATGTCGAGACAGGGGGTAAACCTTATAAAGTACATAATCTCCAAGGTAAACAATGCGTCTTTTCAAGTGTTATTCTCTCATCTTTCAAACACTTTTCAGAGGTCGATTATGGATTAGCTATTGTTTTACTGGAATACTAAATTATTGTCTTCATGTAATCAAAAGACTTTCTGAGAATTAGTACCTTGACCAGTGACTGGAAAAGGTCACTTCTGGTATTGACGTACAATGCTCTTCTGCGGTGACTATTAGAGCTTGGCACCGCAATTTCGCACACCCAATCAATACTCCTCTTTTCTATGACTGAACACCGCATGGACTCAATACGCGCAGTACTAAAAATAATGTTGTAGATGAATAAGCCTGTTTACTTGTAATTATTTGCCAGTAAGAAAAACAGCTGATGGCATTATGCTTAATGCGGTTCACGTTAACAAAAGAATTGTTTGTGGTGCTTTTAGAGTTGCAATTGACAAAATAAACCTACATATTTAAACATATAATATATATTATAGAATATTGCGTCGGAAAATAATAAATTAATCAGCTATAAAACTTGCAACTTCTTGCTTGTTTAGAGCTTTCATAATTTATTGCAAATTTCTGTCATTGGGAGTAAATATTTGCTTACTCCCCGAAATTTGGTTACTGGCAAAATGTATGTGTGATTGAATTTGACATTGCTCTCAGAAGAACCATCCTATAAAGTCAAAATCGAAAAAAGTTTTTTATTTTGTTTATATTTTTTGTCATAACAGTACCTTAAAAGAGGGCCTAAGCTGAGTTGTTAATCACACTTTGTTTAATACACCTGGCACTGTCTTCTTTTTTTGTATATTTGAGAGTGGAAAGCGGAAAACAATCCATCACATTTAATAGGTGCAATCCTGTATTCCTCGGACTCGGACTAGTAAAACTGTCAAAAAATAAAAATTCGCTCAGAGCGAGAGAGTAACATTGAAAAGTACGGGATCGCTTTCTAGTAAAAAATGGTAACTTCTGTCAACTTCAACATAACCTCCAAATTTTGGTTGTAAATTTTTGCTTATTTTGTATGTAAACACACTCAGCTCACACATGTAAATAACCAAAAATACTTTCAAATTCATTAGAATCCACTTAAACAAGTAATTAAATACTTTTCAACATGAATTAGCAGAGTGCACTTTTCTTTTGTTTACAATTTGGTTGCCAAACACACTACAGCTGATCGTTTGACACATTTTGACAGATTTACCAGCAAAAAATTCTCGGACTAAAACTGGTAACTTCTGACAGAGAGAGAACCGTATTTACTCTCTTTTTTGTCCTCTCAATAGTCAGAGAACCGAGTACGGGATCGATTTCCAGTAAAATCTGACTGATTCTGACTATTTCTGACTAGTCCGGACTCATACGGGATCGCAACTAATAATGAGGCCCACATATTTTGCGAATTGTATACGTTATAGTCATCTAATCTTCCCCATATTTAACATTTAGGGTTTTCTTATAAAAGAGAGAGTAGAGGGCGTTTAAATTATAAAATCCTCACCATATTTCATAATTATCTATACCTAAGACATTTTACAGCACAAGTGAAGTGTCAACGAATTGGGTGTACGTTAATTATTATTTTCACCTGGCTCCATATAGTCGATACACTGTGCAACGAGCTGATACTTCTACAAAGCCGCTAGATATCAATTCTTTCTTAACAAGCACAGTTTACTCTGTGTTTCTTGCAGACTTGATTAATTCTAAGCACATTACTTGTACATAAGCAAAGTAGACCCTTTTAAAATTTTTCAGTTTAGTTTTTCTCACGAAAAAAAAGTTGAATTTTTATGGTTAAGACGGTTTAGCAAGCAGTATTAAATCCCAAGTATGTTAGTTATTTCGAGACCACACTACATTTTTCATGGGTAATCTGAGTGGTGCCCACAAATTCGTGGTGACGCGTATCTAATATCATTTTGGTGTTGCCTCTTTCGCAAATTAATTTTCTTCTATGTACTTTCTGGCAGAGATGTTTATAGATATCTTCAAGTACATTTCAAGTACACTCCAGCGAAAATTGCTTGTAATGCACACAAGGATATATGTAACAAAAATAACTGCAATAATACTCTATGTAGTGCGGTTACTTGGATAAAACTCGACGACAAAGAAAATTGATTTCCACATAAAAAAAAAGGAATCAAAAGTCTAACAAAAGTATAGAACTCGTATCATTGAGACGCTCTGATTGCTGTTGCCTAATTGTTTGAGATTGTTATAGTTGTAATTGAATTGATAGCGACTAGCAAAATGAGCATAAAAAGACGCCAGAGCTAAAAAAAAAAAACACTTGCAGACCTTCTCAAAGCATTGCACGAATTGTATGTGCGCCTTGCTGTGTGCAATTTCTCGATACTTCTGACTACAGCTGAAAGCCGCAAAGAGCAAAAGTGGCTAATAGGAACTTGGTTGGAGTTCATTCATCCAGCAAAGTAATGAAGCTACGTACATACATATATAGTAAATTAGAGGGGCAAAAAAAGCAAAAAAAAATAAAATAAATAAAACAGATTAAGAATTGTGCGTTGAAAAGAAACTGGCGATAATGATGTCCATGCTGAAGCATACGAAACTTTTAAGTGAATTACATAAACTCAGCAAGGACACAGGACGGCACGGCGCACGGTGGTAGAGCCGAATATAAAAATGACAAAAAAAAAATTGAAAAATCGAACGGATTGTTAAACCACACTATTGGAAAAGATAAATGTTATCCGATTTTAATTCAATTCGGCTTGCAGCTAAGCTTAAACTAGAAAATTTTTAATCTGAAACCTGCGCACTGCCACGCCCACCAGCCATACCAAAACTAGTATAAAAACTAATTTTTCTTAAAACCGGATGTTATCTAACATATCTGCCTGCTAGCATAGTACTTATTCAGTTACCATAAGTCCACAAAAAACCTTGAATGAAGACAAGAACAGAATTCCTTTTGCTAGAAAATATTTAGGTCGACGAGTTCGGATATGCACTTCGTCCTTTTAGACCGGCTCTTGTTCACGAATAACTGCGAATTGTGCAACAATTTTCGTTACTAAAGTTCTGATGCTTTTTCAATTTAAATTAAATAAATAACTTAAAAATTAAAAATGGAATGCGGTAAATTGTTCTGAAGACGCAATCGTTCGCCAATTATAGAGCATTATTGTCCAGTTTCATAGTCCTTCAAAGGATCTCACGAGGACTTTAAAATTAAAGGGTATGAAACTCAGTAAGTTTGGGTACCCAGCTTCGATGAAAACTTTTGACTCTCCAGTTCACTTTTTGGCATTCGTTTTCTTATATTTTTAAGTTATTTTTACAGATGAAGAAAAAAATAGGGGAAAAGTGACGATGGATCGGGGTTTACCCGGGGTTCAGTCGTTACGTAATTTTTACCAAATTAAAGGTCACACATATACATGTTAACAATGCGACTCTCCTTATAACTATATATTGAACATTTTTGTAAATAAAATCCAAAATTGCAATTTTGCGACTCATCGTGTTTCGTTCTTCGAAAATCAAAATAGAGCACAAAGATAACTGTACTTACATATATTTCAAGGAACCAAACTTTGACAAACCTTGACAAGTAAACAAAAATACCAATATTTACAAATATTATTCAACAAAAATATCAAAATAGACCGATTTTAAATTTTCTAAAAGAAGGCCATATTAAAAGCAATTTACTTAAGTTTAGTCTTAAATGATAGAAATTTTCTTCTTCTTCCATGTTCAAACGGATTTTTCTTGAAATAGGTCTTCACTAAAACACAATTAAGGAGGAAACAACTAGGACGAATGAAAGCGCGAAAAAAAAAACTATCACAACTTTGACTGTTTTCAGGTTGACATATGTATGTATGTCAGGGAAAGAAAAAGCAGCGGAGGGAGTTTTCATGGCTACCATTCAATAGATCAGTTATTTAGCTTTAGGAATATTATATTTTACTGTAATTTTGCAACAATTCGTAAATCTGACTTTTGACCGGTTTTATATAATATTTTTCCGCTCGTGACCCACTGTGCAGCGTTGAAAGGAAAAAGCAGAAGGTCGGCTAAACGGCAGTTTATGGACGGGACTGATTTTAGCCAATCGCCAATAACCGTCGCTAAGTCAAGGATTTGTGAAAATGTGCACTAATTGGGACGTATAACGAAAAATACCGTTATGTTTGTACATACAAACATAAATAGGAGCTGGTGGCCTTCGAAAAGAATGCGTGGCAAAAACGGGATGACAACGCCTGGACGTATGCCAAGTTTTGTGAACAAATTGAATTTGTAAGTATGCAAGGAATATGTGAGCCAGGGTGTCCAGATTGTTTAAAAAGAATAGAGTCATTTCTGAAAAAAAATCGCCAATGTTTTTCAATATAATATTCATGAAATCAGCTTAAAAAATCTTTTATTTTTAAATCCAAAAACGAATCTAATGCCTTTAGGGTAATAATAAATAACAAATCACTTATGCATATGATATTGATGTAAATTTTTTTTTTTTTTTAATATTCGTACTTAAAAAAAAATTTTGTATTAACACGTTTCCTAATAGACTGCGCAATTAATAAATTTATCATAACTCGCTTTTAAGCGCTCGGCGCTAAAAATAAAATTAAAGCCAAATGTTCGATATGCTACAACAAAATCGATAACTATAAAAAGTGTTGCCACATCAAAATTAAAGCTCTAACTCCATAACCTACTTATCAAGTATTCCGTCGCATTTACGTGATAGCGCACAAAATATTTAATTGAAGGGAAAAAATCGCCAAAAATTACCAAAGGCCTAAATTACCTAAATTTTTACGCGCAAATCGCAAAATTTGCCTTAAATCGTTATGTATGTATGTGTATCTAGTGTTGGTATCTTTGTTGATTGCTAGATCCTTTGATGCCGCAACTAATTGCCAATCGCATTCGACACTTAACATGACTTCTTCGCCTTTGGTGGTCAGTCGTGTGGTCCTACATGTACATACATACATACATATACATACATATGTACGCAAATGTGTGCTTTTAAATGATTCACCAGCTTGGCGGTCTTCGACTGAGACATGGACTGGGAAAAATGGTTGGTGATAAGTCTCCGGAAAAAAAATCTGCTATCCCCGTTTAAATGGCTTACTGATATTCGGGGCGTGTAAGTGGGCGGCTATTTTCTTTTTCTTTCCCATCACGCGGCAGCTGTGCTGCGATGATGGTTTGACGTCGTTTACAGTTAGCTGCTTAAAAGCTTTTTTGTGCAATAGGTTTTCAATCCAACTATTTTACTGACAGCGGCTGATTTTTTTAATTTTTTTTTAATTTTCAGAAATTCAATTAAAAGCGACCATAACTTTTGTTCACACACATACATACATATACGAATATATTACATACATACGTGCGAATAGAGAAGTTTGCAGGCAAGCGCGCTACTGAATTTAATCAGGATCAAGGATAACGATTGCGCTAAACTACATTTAATACGCAGTTAAGTGCAAATATATGTGAATGCTTTTAAATACAAACGTATATTATGCATCGTATATGCATTTTTATGCAAGTGTAAGTGAGCTTGAATTGAATGTCTGTAAGTAGTGTGCTTCGTCGCCGATAAGACAGCAGCAAGTCAGCTATGCTCGAGGTCATTTTGCAACTATACAAACTGTACATACATATGTATGTACATAGAGCGTTAATGGTGCTCCATAAGCCGTAAGCCAACAGACCAAAGGGTACAGCGAAAGTAAAGTTGTAAAATTTCTGGGCCAGAGCAGCGAAGAGACGAAGACGAATACAGTAATTTGCTTGGAAGTGCTTTACGGATTAAATTGAATTGAAAATAAAAATTGATTTTCAAAAGAATCTGTTGCCAACTTATCGGCGGTTAAGTGGTTTATAGGGACAAAGTTTGGCCACCATACATATGTACTAGTGTATACATACATACATATCTTGTATATAAGTTAACTAAATTCGACCTTCCAATAAGGTGGCAACCAGTACAAAAAAGTATTTTCAAACTGAAATCCTAAATCTCTTTGGTGTGACATTGGGCTAGAAACTACAATTAAAAGATGAATTAAATTGAATTTGGTTTTCCGCATTCGTGGAAACTCTTATAAATATAGTTCGTAAACAAAACTTTTTTGAACTCATTTCCATTTATACCCATCTTTTAATCATTCGTTTAACTTGTTAGATAATTTGAATTTAACTTTTAAAAGAGCCGGCAACCCCGCTTGATACACACATTTTAATATTTCATTTAACTTGTGCACATATACTTGCATTCGTATTTTCAAACAGGTGGCAAAACAAGGATTCAAATTAAAAAGTTTCTTAAATTTCTTTCGTCTGACACCCAAATTATGGTACATACCTTAATTATCTAATTGTCTTAGTTTAAATTGAATTTGATTTTTTTAACAATCCATATCGTAACAATTGATTTAACTTATTTAATTACTTGAGTTAAATTTTTTAACTCTGGCAACTCTTTCGACTAAACTTAAGCCTTACTGCACATTTATAGGTCAAACCTTTAATTTGACCACTCATATTTTTAAATCGTACCATCAGTGCAGATCTGATGAAGCAAAATTTGTTTCGCTTATTATGCCAGTATTTATTCTTCTGTATAATAATGAACAGTTATTGCTACACTGAAAATAAAATCTGCGTAAATATAAAGAAAACTTACGTAAATCTTACGAAATTTTTCGTCATTTTGAGCCACGAAAGTTTTCGTTGATTGTACAAAGCCGTTTTCGTACATACTACGAAAATATGAGGCATCAGATTTTTAGTACATTTTACGAGTGTATTCGTACTATTTACTAAAGAATTTAGTACTATGTACTAATGAATTTCGTACTATTTATTAACGAATTTCGTACTATTTACTAAAAAAATCGTACTAATTCTTTATTTTTTTACGAAATTTTTGTAAAATGCTCAGAAATAATTCGTATATTTAACGAAATTACTTTCGTAAAATCTGCGCTTGTTTCCTAGAATGTGCGATTTTGCTTTTATTCTCCACACTGTAGAAAACATAACGAATTATAACACAATACTTTCATTTTGTTTTTATCGTTAATTTTAGGCGTTTTTGTTTAACAAAACGTTTTCCAAAAACGCTTAACATTATTGATTAAAATATAAGGAAAGTGTTTTGCTATAATTTTAGTCATGTTTTTTATAGTGTTAATAATAAAAGTAATCATACGTTCTACGAAAGAAGAAGAATTTTCTGACTACACTGTAGTTTAGAAATAATAAAAAAGGTTATTTTACCTATAATAAAACTTAAGTCTTTTATTTATATGCATACGAATAGGTTCTATACTACATATTTTTTATTGCCTAAGCTTCATTCAATAAAGTATATTGATGCAAAGTGTTAAACTATGAGACTCAACAAAACTAAATATAATGAGATATAAAATATGAGAGAATATCAAAAATACTGGGTTTACTGTTTGTTTCTTTGACTACTATAAATTAAAAGAAAATTGTAAGGCGTCTGAAAAGCAAGTTTCGGTGAAAAGTCATAGTATATCCACAGCTTTAATATTTAGTTTTGTATTTTTTTTATCCAGCAAATCCCTTTTTAAAACGTTTAAAATTATATTATACGTCTCACAGCAGCCAACAAGTAATTCCGCAATGACACGCGATACATAAAAATATGATGAAATATTAAACTGCCGGTAATTTAGTATATTGTGCGAAAATATTCGTATGTTGTACGAATTTAAAAAAACATGTTTCTGCATTAGTACTTTATACGAAAGTATTAACTAATTTGTACGAATACAGAATTGTAGATTTCGTAAATTTAAAACCATACGTAAATATTACGAATGCCTTCCTACAATATACAAAATTATTCGTAAAGAGATTGGTTCAGTGCTTTACGAATGTGTTTCGTAAAATAAACGTAAGATTTCGTAAATTGTACTGAAAAAATGCCTTACGAAAGTCCTTTCGTTATAATTACGTATGGTTCGTAAAATCTTGTTTCGTTGTGAAAAATGTGTTCGTATTATGAACGAAAGTTTCGTACATTGTACAAAAACCAACACTTCGTAGCACTTTTACGAAATTTTATTTTCAGTGTAGACAAAATATATTTACTCGAAAACCTTATTCGCCCATGCATTGCATTTGCTGTTGCCGAGTGTATTTCTGTCATGAAAAACCTTCTCCTAAAGCCTATTGCAGTTCGGGATCGGCGTAAACCTGTAGGTACCGCCATTTGTTTTATAACATCTAACCGCACACAACAAATTGGAGAAGAAGCTCGGCCAAACACTTAGCAAAAATGTAAGCGCTAAAATCTGTTCATATTATCAATATTAAAGCATTTATTTAGTGGAAGTTTCCATTCCCAACCAATCTCGCTGCCTGCGCGATGTTAATTTTTCAATTTATTACCAGCGCATAAGAAGTTTCCCCTCGAAAACGCGCCATTCAGGTCCCTTTGCAGTGATAACGTCGACATACATATGAGCCGTTTATTTTGAAAGTGGCATAAGTCACCTTTTCAAAAAAATCTAGTTAATGATGACACCAATTAAAATTTAACGGTACCTGTTAATTAAAAAAAAAAATGTCATTGAAATGCTGAGAACTACTGAACTAACGAAAATGTTTACTTTGAAAGTGGCATAAGTCACTAAAAAAAAAAAAATTAGGTTAATGAGAACAGGGATTACACGGAGCAAAAGTCAATTTTCCCCAACAAAAAAAAACAAGTTCCAAAAATTGTTTAAAAAATTCGGCGCTTATAGGATAACTGTAAAAGAAAAAATTCTGTAAAATTTAAAAATATTGAATTTTTGGTGCATAGGAATAAATATTTAGGTATTGAAAATACCCTTTTAAAATTTTGTCCTTGAGTATCCTTGCGAATTTGCAGTATTTATTTTTGAAAAATTTATAGGTTAAGGACCTGTGCCAATTTCAAAATAAACAGCTTGTATCTTTACCTAAAGGTGTAAAGGCGCCAGGTCCATTTTTTTGAAATTAATCCGGAGAGACGAAAAATCGATGAAGTTTCGCATTATCTGTCATTCTGCATGTAGAACAAAATTTTTGAAAAAAGTCGACTTGGCACCTTTTCACTTTCAGTTAGCGATATGTGTGTATGTATTTTGCTATATCCTTTTCTAGTTTATCAAAAATAGAAAATCATCAGTTAAGTAACTGAACGATAGCTCACAACATAAAATAATCTACTCGAAATCGCTTACGCACCAGTGCATAATAACACTAAAAATAACATGAACCCCTACGGATTTACACATTCTGATATACATACATAGTGGATATATATTTATGTATGTGCAAACTCCTAAAAACATACATTGTTCTTCTTCTTCTTGGTTTACTGTTAGGCTCAATAAATTTTTTGTGCGCCATTTCGTTTTTCTTTCGGTACACAAAACTTTTCAACAATTTCATTATCTGTCAACCAGCATGAAATGATATGTCAAACTATTTTTATAGAAAAACTTTTTTGCATTTTCTGCAGCTTGTATGCATGTACATATGTATGTACAAGTGTACGCTGATTTATGGGCAACAATTTGAAATGTGGTGGCAGCAATAACAAGAACAACAATACCAGTGGCAGAGAGGCAAGTGACATGCAAGTGTTCTTGATTAACTGTACACTTACATTTATGTATGTATGTTGATATGCTAGGTATGCTTGGTTGCTGATGAATATGTATATGAACAAATCTCACGAGTTGTTACATTTTTCGAAAAAAGTGGTTTTTGGTCGAAAATGGTGGCACACTTACCTTGAACAATGCATTTTGCATAAAGAACAAGATTTCATTGCGAATTGTATTTGAATGAAAACTTAAAAAAAAATACTAAAACAAGTAGTTTTTAAACAAAAAACAAAACCGACTTCAATTTTCATATACAAATTTAAGATTATCCTTGATTTCTTCATGATCCAATAAACAGATTTAAACCAAATTAGTATGGGACCATATAAAAAAAAAAAAAAATATAGAAATTGGTTGACGTGGTCCAAAGTAACGCGGTAACATATATAAAAAAAAATAAAAAAATAAATATTCCGACGAGTTGATAACCTTTTCCTTTTTGTGAAGTTTTGTGAAGTCGGTTAACAATAGTCCAATCCATAGTTGTGCATGTAACGTATACGCCCTGCAGCACCATACACAGGCAGCTCGCACGCCTTAATACAAAATAGCTGCCACAGATATTCTGGCATTCCTTTAAGTTTGGTGGCACACTTTTGAAACTTCATAGATATGTTGTACTTGGTGGCAACTTTCACTGCCTCTAATATAAACATTCTATCTGAAAACTTCCCAAATTAATTAAAAAAAAATTATGATTTTTTCGAACGACAATGAAAAATAAGTAATTTCGGTACTTTTACGATTAAATAAATATTTTAAAGCTAGAACATTTAAAGTAATTTATTTATTTATTTTTTATCGAACTTATTTCTGGAACTCCATTGATTGTTTAGCGTTTTTTTCTGGCGAGAGAAGGGAGTGACACTAAAAAAAAAAACAAATCGTGAAATTTGCCCATAAGCTCATTATCTGTTAGAAGGTATGAATATTATTGTACATCAATGCATCTAGCCATCGTTGGTGTCCTTGACGCGGGGTTAGATCTTAAGTGGTGACATGGGGGCCCTTAGGGGTTTCCATGTCGGCATGAACTAACAGGGATGCTCCGCATGGGAACCTGTGTAGGACATGTGCTTACGTTTGCGAGGCTACGGGTGTCACAATCCCGGGTACCCCAGTCAAAGGCTACCAGTCCTGAGTCGGTGGAGGCTCAACTGGAAGAAGTCTACGGCTTTCGAGAGTCATACCAAAGACTTTAAAAATGGTGCCGCGGGGAACAGATGCCCCCGGAGTGTGTTCGTCGGCGAGACGAGCAAAACTGGCGACACTGGCTGGCAAGGCAAGCACTGGCATGGCTTACACGACTAGAAAAGGGTGAAAATAAGTTGAATAAAAAAAGTTGAAATCGAAGGAAATGTGGAAACTGGTGGAAACCGCTGGAAAATGTTGAAAAAGTTGTGCGCAAGTTGAGCAATTCGATCCGTTGCGAAAACTGAGCGAGTGGTGTCACCTCTCCTGGAGAATGTGGAGGGTGCCCACGAGCGAGGCGAGTAGGACGTGTGAGATGAGCAAGACGGAGCAAGATGGTGAATGTGTGTCGAGCAACTCGATCGGTTGAAAGTTGAGCGACTGGTGTCACCTTTCCTGGAGAATGTGGAGGGTGCCCACGAGCGAGGCGATTAGACTTGTGAGACGAGCAAGACGGGGTATGAATGTGGAGTGTAGTAGTCGAGTAAGTCGTTCTAGTGTGGGCTGAGTCAGTTAAGTGGGTTAGGGTGAGTTCAGCCAGTCGAGCAAATCTCGCCGGCGAGCATTACTCCGGTGTGTTCATGGGTACGGCCCCTTTGGGGAGTATCGTGGTAGCTGTGGTTTAATACCTAAATGCGGGTAGAACCAGCAATGGTTCAATGTGGAGTGGCATTGAAAACGGATGTCGTGATCCAGAGAACGTCAGAGGTCTAGGTAGGCCTCGGCCCTGCCAAGGTGGTAAGTGTGTCCACCACATACTGCCAATTGGTACTGAAGTGCTTGCAGTTCAGGGCAGTGATTAATGCAAAAATTAATCCGTCGTGCCAAGTGCGGGCACCGTGATTAAAGCCTTTTGGCAGGTAATCACGTAAAGCCTGCATGAAATCTGTACATCAATGCATAGACGCCCCGATATGTAGGAAGTGAACAACAGTTAATGTTTGTATGAAGTTTAGTGCGTATAAGTATGTAGCCACGTACAGTACACGTAAGTATGTGTACATATATACCTATATACACACATATGTATATATATATATATAGGAACTTAAGTGGACTTACATCCGTGATTCTCTTGAAAGTTACTCAAGTGGTTGGTTAGTTCGTTAAGCGACCAGATGAAAAGGCTTTTATGTGAAGTCGTTCTCGTATATCAGCGTATATACGAGTATAAATACTTATGTATGTGTATGTACATATGTATGTACCCATACGAGTATACCTAGGGAATATACATATAGTACAATGCTGTCTGGCATACAATAATTTGCGGTACAAGTTTATAGGTAATCACTTGTAGTTCCCGGCTGAGATTATAAACTTTTTGTGGCATGAATTTGCGGTATATTAACTTAAAGATTAAAATTGTGCCAAGGAGAGAGTTTGTATGGGGTAAAATGATTGAAAATCGTCGATAAGCTAGAGTAACCCTGCAATACGGAGGCGCGACTACAGGACTGATGAATCGGTTGCTACCTGATAAACTCCTTTACCGACCGACCGACCACTTGCAGTGTATTTCAGTGATTACTTTTACAAGGCAATGTCCTAGGCGGTAGTCACCATCGGCTCTCTCTGTACTACCGGGAGTTACTAAAGTAGTCACTTGCGTGAGTTATGGGCGCCCTCTGTCATTCATTAAATCTCTCATTGCAGAGATGGATTAACTATTGTTTGGTAGAGAAAGCAATTCGTTGACAACCCGGAAATTGTGTTAATCATACGCTATGCACCCCCGCGAAAGTGATTAGTTGCGGCGCGGTACATACTTACCTTTGCAATTATTTGGATAATTTATCTCACTCTTACGCATTCTTAGAAATACAATTAAACCAAAGATAGAAACTTATTGTTGTCAGGGTATACAATATTTATACTAGGAGTGCCAGTTACGGTCCAGTTACGATCACTTTTCTAGTGTTTTTTAAACAATTGACTGAAAATTTCTCTATAAACAATGTTTACCCAAGCCTGAGGTATCTTCCAACCAGTTTTGAAACCACGAAAACTCTGTTGAAATATTGTGAAACAAAAAAAAAAAAACAAATACGAAGAAGAACACAATGCCTAACATAAAAATTCTGCTTAACAAAAAGATACAAAAAAAAAAAAAAAAAATTACTGCACCTGGGTCATGCTACTAAAGTGAAACTTCCCTCGACTAATTTTTAGTTCGCTTCATATTGCAGACATTTTACTTAAGCTTAATATTAACCTTATCCTTAGTCTTAGTGTTCGTCTTCGTATTCATCTGCTTATTTATTTCCCTCTTCACTTTCGCTTTAGCGTTACTTTCTCTTTGCTCTCTACGCACAAATACTAAGAAGAGGGCAATGATGAGGCAACATTTTTTGTAGAAACGAAAACGCCATTATCCGCCTTCGTATAACTATTCACATATGTACATATATCTTCCTGTTCGTCTCCATATTCTTCTTCTTTTTTCTGTACGTCTTTGTATTCTTATTAGTCTTCGCTTGGCCTCTATTTATTTGTTTGTATTTGTATTCTTTTCACGATTATGTTGGTCCTCGCATTGTCAAAAATTTACATATCTAGATACATATCAATAATTCAATAAACTTTGAATATTTTTATGATTTCCATAGCTTGATTAATTTTCATAGCTCCAGAAATTTCTATATACACATATCGCCAAATTTCGGTAACTGTTATTTCAATTGATACCCAAGCAGAAAAATTGAGATTTATTCTTTATTGATGACATGTATATTTTAGATATTTTAACAAATTTTATGAAAAACCAAATACTAATCAACTTAAGAGAAAAGTTTTATTTAAAAACCAATAGTATTATCGTGAAGAGACTAATAGCTGGTTTTACTAGCAATTTAAATAGAAAATAATTTTTTATTTTCTGTCAATTTCCATATAAAGTTTCAAAAATTTATATCACTTTTCACTTAAATTGCTCTCGTGAAATTGGCTGTAAGTATATTTCAAACACATTGGAAATTTGAGGTTAGCGCTGGTAAAACGCGGTCACATTAAGGAAAAATGAAAAAGGAGGTTTGTTTTTACTTTTCTTGTAGTTTACTGTTTACCTAATACCTGCCCAAATTGCTAAAAAGTTTTTAAGGGAAACCATCGCAATGTCTAGGCAAAAGCGGTTCCTTTGCCTAAACCAAATTTAATGCTTATTAATTTAACGAATGCTTCATCTAGTTTTAGACCCTTTACCACCGCATATGCCAAAAGCAGCTGGGAAATGTAAAAAAGGTACTTGAATATTAAATGCACCCAACTTATGCGATTATAACGGGTCACCGCTGTTTTAGGATTTTCAAGCGGATCATTACAAATAAAGTGCTTCATGCCCTGCATATAGGTGAAACACCATTTCTTGTAGTCGAATAGACGCGTATCGCAGAGAAATAACTTTTGATCCACAGGATCCATTCGCTTCCAGACGTCGCGCATATTTTCATAATCAAATTTCCAATCGTACTGCGTGAAGTAGGCGATTACATTCAGAAATAGTTGCGTTTTGCGCACCCAAGGTAAGATGCTGTTGACGAAAAGTAATTTTAGTGTGAGTATCATTTCTGCAGTAGCAATTATGTTATATTTAGGTCTTACTGTACTTACCGTTCCTTTCGACCTACTATTTTTAAACCGAAATCAATGGCTAAAGTGCCTATCAGATGATAGTATATACTAAGATACTTGAATAACAACAGATTGCCAGTTATATTTGGACACACTACCCATAAGTGGCGTTGCAACGGGTTTGTTAGGTAATGCGATACAGTCTCTGTTGTTACAAGCCCCGCTGGTGTGTATGTCGAAGATACCAAAGCGTATATTTTGGGACTCGGTGGGGTGGGTGATACTTTTGCTAACGTTGCCTCTGTAGGCGCAATTTCTTCTCCCTCCGACAATTGAACCTTTCTATGGTCCTCAACATCCTGATGCATTGCCCAAGTGGCTGCTAATATGGCATTGATTGTAAAATCGGCACAGATTAGGTCCAAGTGTTTATCTTTGTCAATGGGCAGGAGACGCGATAGGCCAGCAGCCAAAGCAAAAACCGAACCTGTGATACCATAAACATTATTTATCCAACCCGCTATGGGTTCACGATTGGTCGAAATCACTATGCTGGGGCGCGAAACGCATGTGGGAAATTTTTCAGCCCTACGCCTCACCAATTCCTCCGAAAGACATTTCGAAAATGTGTAAGTATTGGGCCATTCGCCAATCAAACGATTTGTTATCGTATCGAAAATATCCAAATCCTCGGGAGTATTAATGCACTTTTCGGCATAAGCGATGAGTGTATTTGGTTCAAGTGGTGGCTCGTAGAATTCCTCTTTGATCACTTTGCAATTTGGCTTGCAGTTGCTAAAGGCGGTTGAAACATAGTGGAAGACCTGCAAGATACCAATTAGTTGCGTGTGCTGGATAACTTCGGAGAATTTGTTGATTAAATGAAATTACCTGCAATTTTTTGAAATTCTCTGCCAATTTCAGCATTTGGCGTGTGCCGCGTAAATTTGTGGTTGCCAGTTTGTGAAGGCTGTCATTAAAGCGCACTTCAGCGGCGGCATGCAAAACAATCTCAACCGTTTCCGCGAGTAGCTGTCGATCGGAATCCTTTATGCCCAAGTCAATGAGAGACATGTCGCCTTCAATGATGCTGACATGCTGTCGGTAGTTGGGATATTCTCTACGTAGCTTAGCGAATTGCTGAAGGTTAAGGAGAGGTGTGAGATAAGCAAAAGAATATGTAAAAGCTATGATATCAATCACTAAAAAAATTAATAAATGCAAGAGTTGCAAGAGGTAGGTAAATCGTATATATTTTTTTAGACAATCGTACAAACAAATGTAGGAAGTTTCACAACTTACAGTTTGATCAAACAGATCATTGAGTCTCTCATGTGCGGTTTTGTTTTTCTTAGGTCGAGCTAAAAAGTAAACCATTTCCACTTCACATCTACAGGAAGAAAGGATTTGCATTTAGTAGACTATTAATTTTAGGGAATAACGAAGGTTTCAAGCTACCGCCTTAGTTAGGCATATTGTTTGCTTTAAAAGTGTTAAAATTGAACGCATGCATTCATATCAAATTCTCAGACACCTTTTATTTTCCTTTGCGATAAGTATTATATACACATATATATATTATTAAAATAACAGAAAGCTCCCAAGTATGCTAATGGATTCGAAATATTTGATCTCACTTCTTCATCTTTATTGGCGCTGTAATCGCCTAAGCGATTTTGGCCGAGTCCAAAATAGCACACCAATCGTGTCTTTTATGTGCCAACTGACGCCAAGTGCAGCCAAGGACTTCTCCACTTGGTCCTGCCTTCGCAGTGCGGTCCTTCCTTTTCCCCTGCTACTAGCATCGCGAGCCGCGTTGTATACTTTCAGAGCTAGAGTGTTTCTGTCATTTTACGATATGACGAAGCCTGCATTGCCGATGTACTTTAATTCCCTGCATTATGTCTATATCGTTGTAAAGCTCATACAGGTAATCGTTCCATCCTCTGCCGTATTCGCCATCGCTAATGAGCAAAGGATCGTAAAGCTTTCGAATAATATTTCTATCGAAAACTCCAAGAGCCGCCTCATCAGATGTTTTCATTGTCCATGCCTCTGTGCCACACACTCACACGGGCATGTTGAGAGACTTATAGAGTGTAATTTTTGTACGACGAGAGGGGATTTTATTTCCCAATTGCCTGCACAGTTAAGCGTACCACTTTTTGACAAGAGGTATTCTCCATTGGAGTCGTTGACTTTTTCAAACGTGGTGCCGAGACGTGCATGATATGACTGTTTGTCTGATGACAGGATATATTTCATCTTGTCCTCGAGCACCACCAGACCGATTCGCTTGGCTTTTATTTCTAATTCCGAGAAGGCAGAACAGACGTACCCCGTTTGGTATCAAACGGCTCGGAGAAGTCCTTATCAGTTCTGATGGAGTATTGCTCAATGTCATTTTACACAGTCGTATTAGTTTCGCGGGGCCAAAAAATCCAGACACCGCGTCGTATAGGCAGCTCCTGTTGGTGCTGTCGAAAGTAGCTTTGAAATCAACAAATAGATGGTGTGTGTCGATCCTTTTCTTGTGAGTCTTTTCCAAGATTTGGCGTATTGTGAATACCTGGCCTATAGAGGATTTTCCAAGTCTAAAGCCATGCTAATAAGGCCCAGTCATTTTATTGATGGTGGATTCAGTGTATCGAGTGGTATTGGGCAGAGCACATTTCGATTCCAGCCGTCTGGCGTGCTTTAATCTGAGTTAGTATAAGTTCTAAACCCTTAAATTAATTCGCATGATTACGATAAACAGCTTTACGTGTGCATCAACTACGATTATATCGTCCTTGAACATACTGTTCAAAAACTGTGAATCTTTCTTTAAGCCGAAGGGCATATGAATGCCTTCAATGTGGGCGGGCCGAAAAATGTATACTTGCCTGAGTCTGCTGTCATATTAAAACGAAAGAACGAGTAATTGCACTGCACACAAAATATTGATTTGTTTAACTTTATTTATGTTGATCTCATCCACTGAGGAGCATAGGCTATTGAGAAAGGTCTCACTTATGCACTCATCTTACCCCTTGAAACCGAATACTGTCATTTGATGTAGTGCAGTATTTTAAATACTGTAACTGGCTTGGCTATGCCGCTTATACCGCTGGTGGCAGCAGAGGAAAAGGAAGGGCTGCTCTGCCATTAAAAGCCTGATAGAAAAGAATTTGGCCTAATTTGGCATTTCGAATTGGCACTAGTTGACACAGAGTAAAAACGAGTGGTGTGCTTTATTAAACTACACTTAGGTGGTAACGGCGCCAAACAAGAAGAAACAAGGATAATCATTTGGTTAATTGTAATCCTTTTCATGAAGCTCTAGCTATGGTTCACGTTTAATGCATGAATAATATAGTACTTTGGTATTATAGTGGTAATCCAAAGAAAGCAGTACATATTCAAGTGTCCTTTTCCACGCAAATTTTTCTTTTATACGTATTAATTTCACATTTATCTGGTTAGTTTGTTACCAACAACATTCAATTAGTTACAATACACATTTGTAGCACAACAATTTTCTTCCAAATTCACACCTTAACAACTTTTCCATTAGTAGTTGTCCAAGGAATCCTGTGCCGCCAGTAAGGAATATAGTTTTCCTCTTGAAATAGTTGCGTATAGGACTCCTTTCGACTTCCTCGTCACTCAAGTCATAATTTAATACTCCTTCACTGTACAAGCGTTTTTCCAGCACTTCAATGTCGATTTTATTTTCCGACTTTTCTCCGTTCATTATGACTAATAAAAATATACACCACCTAACTCAGCGCTTAGCGTTTTAGAAAGTACTGAAAGAAAATTAAGTTTGGCGAGTTCCTTATATATGCAGCCGAATCCAAACATTGCCGTGCTAATTTTTAGAATTTGATAAACTAATTTGTAACTTGCTGCTTCGCTGTTATGTTTAAAGTAAAGCTACAATGTTATATTTAAAGTAAAGCTAAAGGGCTACATCCCTTTACTCGGTATGCAACCACATTGAAATAAGTAAAGTTATATAGGGTGATCCATCTAGACCTTTTGAAGTGAAACTTCTTTAGCGGCGGTTGGTTGGTTGGGAGTAAATTGGCAAATTCAACGGAACGGATTCAACGGTAGTATGGAGATAGAGAGTATAGAGATATAAATGAAGATACAGGAAAACAGACCTGTCAGCCGCTGTGGTGTAGTGGTAAGCAGTGCGCGCTTCCATTCCGCAACGCCTGGGTTCAAACCCTGGTCAAAGCAACATCGCAAAAAATTTAGAAAAAAGGTTTTTCCTTAACAGCGGCCGTCCCTCGGCAGGCAATGGCAAACCTTCGAGTGTATTTCTGCCATGAAAAACAGCTTCTCATAAAAATACAATCGCCGTTCGGAGTCGGCGTAAAACTGTAGGTCCCTCCGCTTTATGTGACAACATCAAGGCGCACGCCATAAATCGGAGGAGAAGCTCGGCCAAACACTAACATATGTTTAAGCCCCAATCTATTATTATTATTGCAGGAAAACCGAATAACATATACCTTGTTTATACCGACACATAAAGCGCTGCGACTCAGTTCGGTGTGATTCAAAACAGTTGCATAAACAAAATTTCAATACGCGTTGAAATCGAAAAGTGTATTGACTCGAATTTGTTTTCAAATCGGTTTTTTATTTCTCACATCGGTTAAAACACCCGTATAAACAAATAATTAATTTAACTTGACATCAAAATTGTCTGTTTTTTTCTTTACACAGCCCGTTTTTAATTGTATTTATTATTATAATAAATTTGTATTACTGTTGCCTTCCACTTCGGTCCACCACGCAAATTTATTATTAAATAAATGTCGAATAAAACTAACGGAGTTTTTTTACTTTTCAATACGGTTTTATCGAGTGCGCTATAAAGACTGTCAAATAAACGTAAGAAAGAAATATGTTTAGAATCAAATCGGTTCTTTGTTAATGCGGTTTTTTCGTAGGTATAAACAAGGTAATACATAAATGTAATTAGAAGGAACAGGGGTAGAGGTAGGCATCTAGATAGAAAAAATACAAAAAATATAACTTTAAGCAAAAGCGGATGTATGTATGTATGTATGTATATATATTGATAATGAGACAAAGTAGATATGTAACGTAAGTTTCACTTCTCCAGTGAGGCCCAGGCACACTTATTTATTTTTTTTTAATTTTGAATAAAACACTTCAAATAAAACTAAATATCGGAATCTTTATTATTATCCGAAAGAACATTCTCGAAGTGTTTTATTTAAAATTGAAAAAAGCTCTAGATGAATCACCCTTTACATTCATACTGACTACAATGTTTGCAAGAAAGGGCAATGACTTGAATTTGAATAATTTAATACCTTAACAGAGGGAAACACGTGCCGACAAACTTAAAACATATTCATATGAGAAACAATAGGGGCTCACTGTTGTCAACAGTCGTTGCTTGAGCTAATCTGTTCTTTGCCAGTGTGCCAGGCCCCTTGCTCAATTTGGTGAATACCTATAACGTAAACTAGCGATGTCCAAGCCATAGAAAAAAAAACCGGGCCAGCTCTTAACAACAAAAGCAATCAAAAATGCGGCACTGGTCAACTGTGATTTTCGAGCATAGCAGCTGCAATTCTTTACCAACCTAGGACTTTATACTGATTCACTGTGGGCCAGAAGACTGAAAAAGTGGCCAAAAACCAATGTTAATTAAAAGTTTAAAATAATAAACTTATATAATATAGACACTTTGAAGTATGCAAAAATAAAATATTAAGGCATTTGAAACATTTTGTTATGTACATACGTAACAAATTCAGAATCCATAAAATCTGAAAAAGCATTTTTAAGCTTTAACTATGAAAAAATTTGATAAATTTATTATAAAATTCTAAAACTATAGATCTAGCTCTTGCATTTGTTTAAATTATACAGGTTTACAAAACAAAGTGTCTGCATCCCTATGCGCTAAATGCGAATCCGAGGTCTGTTAGCCCCCGTCACGTCAGGTTCGAGGTCATTTGAAGGTCAAGTAGGGAAAAATTCATTGAATCCTCGTGAAAATTAATAATATGTGGGTTTTGACTCGCTGAACTCGAATCCGAGGTCTGTTAACCTCCATAATGTTAGGCTCGAGGTCAAATAGGGCAAACAATTTATTGAACAAAAAAAAACTTTTGTTTTTTCTTATTCTCTTTGTCTATGTTGAAATCAGTAATTTGTTTTTATCAGTAAAAATTATATCTTATTGTACTAATGTTTATATATTTAATAAAATGAAATGAAAATGAAATGAATCCCAATATGCATATAATTTTAAGGTTTATTCAATGAATTTTTCCCTACTTGACCTTTAAATGACTTGAACCTGACCTGATGGAGGCTGACAGACCTCGGACTCGCATTCAGGGCGTCGAATAACATAGGCATATAAAGGTTTGGTTCAATATGCAGAAACTATTTTCGAAATTTCGAAAATTGCATTCAAATTATTTAATAATCAATGCCATCAGATCCACACCGTTCGTTCGATTTTCAAAAGTGATGTGCCAAATCAAAGGGCTCTAGCTGTAGGTGTGCAATAAGGTTTAACTTTTTCGAAAAGAGTTGCCACCTTTTAAAAAATTAAGTTCAAATTACTTAAAAAAAAAAATAAATCAATGTTTACAAGGTTTTAAAAGCTTCGCTTCTTAGCTGAACTATTGGAGGGTTGCCACCTGTTTAAAAAATCAAATTCAATTTGAATTAGAGGAATTAGTTAGGAGAAATATGTTTCAACATATGGGTGACAAACGAGGGTTCAGAAGGAAGTAGTTTGCAAATATTTTAAATAGGGTTGCCACCTGCTGGAAATGTTCAATTTAGTTAACTTATTCACAAGTTCTATGAAATGTCAAAATATGGATGGCAAACAAAAGAGTGCTTAGAAGTCTAAGAATATTTCTGTGGTGTTGGAAGAGGGTTGCCACCAGTTTAAAAATTGAATTCATAATATTAAAAAAGTTAAATGAATTATGGAAATGTGGGTATAAATCGTATGCGGCTTGAAAAATCTTTATTTCTGAACTATATTTAGTGGGGTTGCCAAGTGTTTAAAAATAAAATTCAACTTCATTCATCAGTTAACTAAAATATGTATCGCAATGTTAGACAAAGAATATTTAAGATTGTCTTAGCGCGGAACTACACATGAAGAGGGTTTACACCTGTTTAAAAAGTCGAATTTAATTAACTTTCACGCAAGTTATTTGAAATATGAAGCAAAAGGGTGTTAAGAAAACTTGAGTTTCAACATTTATAATGTTTGAAGAGGGTTGCCACGTGTTTATAAAGTGACCTTCAAATTATTTAATAAGTTGGATGAATTATTAAAGGAAATGATTTTGAAAGGCTTTATTTCTGAGATATATTTAGGAGGGTTGCCAGTTGTTTAAAAACATGTATTCAAATTTGGTTGCATATATTGGTGTCAAACGAAAGAGTGTTAAGAAATATTTAGTTGAAACACTAGAAATATTTTTTAGGTGTTTACAGAGGGTTGCCACCTGTTAAAAAATTCACTATTATTATTCACACTATTGAATTTTTGGAGACGTATTTATTAAAGTTGTTAATAAAATAAAAATATTGCATTTTCACCTTTCCCGCTTTCCACTGTTTACTGTTTATGGTCTTAGAGACGGTAAGAAAATATTAGAATTGATGCTGAACAGTAAAACATCGATGTTTTTCCCATCTCCACGACCTTCTCTGACTTATGCTATCAAATGCAAAAAAGTCACGAAATTAAATCTACGATAAATTTATTTGATCTATTTTCTCACATAAACACCAAATCTTGCATATCGTCTATGCCTTAACAAAAGCTGTTCCTTTGCCTAAACCAAATTTAACGCTTATTAATTTAATGAACACTTCATCTAGCCTCAGACCCTTTATCATCGTATATGCCAACAGTAGCTGGGAAATGTAAAATAGGTACTTGAATATTAAATGCACTCGACTTATGCGATTATATCGGGCCACGGCTGTTCTTGGATTTTCAAGTGGATCATTACAAAGAAAGTACTTCATGCCCTGCATATAGGTGTAACACCATTTCTTGTAGTCGAATAGACGCGTATCGCAGAGGAATAACTTTTGATCTACAGCATCCATTCGCTTCCAGACGTTGCGCATATTATCATTATCGAATTTCCAATCGTACTGCGTGAAGTAGGCGATTACATTCAGAAATAGTTGCGTTTTGCGCACCCAAGGTAAGACGCTTGTGAGGAAAAGAAATATGAATGTGAGTATGCTCTCTGATATTTAGGCCTTTCTACTTACCGTTCCTTTCGACCAACTATTTTTAAACCGAAATCAATCGCTAAAGTGCCTATCAGATGATAGTATATACTAAGATACTTGAATAACAGCTGATTGTCAATTAAATTTGGACACAAAACCCATAAGTGCCGTTGCAACGGGTTTGTAAGATAATGCGACAAAGTCTCTGACGTTACAAATCCCGCAGGTGTGTATGTCGAAGATACCAAAGCGTATACTTTGGGAATCGGTGGAGTTGGTGATACCTTTCTATGGGCCTCAACATCCTGATGCATTGCCCAAGTGGCTGCCAATATCGCATTCACGGTGAAATCGGCACAGATTATATCTAAGTGTTTATCCTTGTGAACGGGCAGAAGACGCGATAGGCCAGCAGCCAGGGCAAAAATCGAACCTGTGATACCGTAAACATTATTTATCCAACCCGCTATGGGTTCACGATTGGTCGAAATCACTATGCTGGGGCGAGAGACGCAAGTGGGAAATTTTTCAGCGCTACGCCTCACCAATTCCTCCGAAAGACATTTCGAAAATGTGTAAGTATTGGGCCATTCGCCAATCAAACGATTTGTTATGGTATCGAAAATATCCAAATCCTCGGGAGTATTAATGCACTTTTCGGCATAAGCGATGAGTGTATTTGGTTCAAGCGGAGGCTCGTAGAATTCCTCTTTGATCACTTTGCAATTTGGCTTGCAGTTGCTAAAGGCGGTTGAAACATAGTGGAAGACCTGCAAGATACCAATTAGTTGCGTTTGCTGGATAACTTCGGAGGATTTGTTGGTTAAATGAAATTACCTGCAATTTTTTGAAATTCTCTGCCAATTTTAGCATTTGGTGAGTGCCGCGTAAATTTATGGTTGCCAGTTTGTGGAGGCTGTCATTAAAGCGTACTTCAGAGGCGGCATGCAAAACAATCTCAACCGTTTCCGCGAGTAGCTGTCGATCGGAATCCTTTATGCCCAAGTCAATGAGAGACATGTCGCCTTCAATGATGCTGACATGCTGTCGGTAGTTGGGATATTCTCTACGTAGCTTAGCGAATTGCTGAAGGTTAAGGAGAGGTGTGAGATAAAAAAAATATAAATAATTCGGTTATCGACCGCTTAAGTAATTAGTTTATTAATTTTTTATTACAATGGTGTCTTACCGTTTGTGCAAACAGATCATTCAGTCGTTCATTTGAGGTTTTATTTTTCTTCGCTCGAGCTAGCAAGTATACTATTTTCACTTCGCACCTACAAAAAGAAAATATTGGCAATCAATAAAGCTTAAAGTTTTAGGCAAAAGATATATGTATATAACTTATATTCTAAATCTTATTCTAAAAACGAATATAAATGCTGACGAAAATACCATTTTTTTACCAGTCCAGTCTCTAATGCTTGAATAACTTATGCCAATTCCTTACCAGAGTTGCACGATTTTGAATTAGTCAAATCACAAATCCACAAATCAAATTAATTTCTGAATTGAAAGCTGCATTAAATCTTAAATAAATTTTATTTGTGATGTGATTCATCGAACAAATAAAGAATACAATTTATTTGTGATTTGATTTGTTGAGCAAGTAAATTTGATACGTGATATTTCAGCTAAATAATAATTTTTTATGAAACGCAAATACCATTTTCAAACTTCCAGTTCTATGAAAAGTGGTGCTTACCCAATGTGAAATTAATTATTATATTTCGGGATTTTCGAAACAACTTCGAGGTTTTCGGGATTTTTGGCGCTATATCGGGATCTTCGGAACTACTTCAAGATTTTCGACGCTATTTCGGGATTCTCGGGACTATATGGGGATTTTCCAGACTACTTCAAGATTCTCGGGAATTTTTCGAGATGATCGGAACTTTTTCGAGATTCTCGAGACTGTCTTGAGATTTTTAGGATTTTAGCAACTATTTCGATTTTTTCGAGACTTAATATGGGCGATTATCGTTAAATATATCAATTAAAAATATCGATAACAATATAAAATTTTGTTGAGCTTGAGGCCATTTTATATGAAAAATTCTGTGGAAAAACAACAAGTTATAGCTGCTATTTCAGGGATCACCACATCTCCTCATCAGACTTCTTCACTGGCATTCGATTCAACGAACCCAGCGGCCATAGCCCGCAGTCTACCCACTGAGCTAAGTTCGTCACGTAAATTGTTGTTGGTTTTTCCACCTTTTCATATGCCAACCCAACTACAAGCAAAGGCAGCTGAGCCATTCTTTTTTAAATCGGACGGATTCCGTAAAAAAATTATGTCATGCGTCCGATTCGCTTAAAATTCGCTTTTTTGTGGGTTCTATACGTGAAATAAGCTAAGACGTGTTCGAGGGATTTTTGTTTTTCTTTTCTTCGGATCATATCGGAATCTGCAATAAAATTTAAATTCTTGCAAAACTCGATTTTGAACACCTTACTAAATATATCTCACCATAAGTTTTGGAAAACAAATTACAAAAAATTGTTCATTCTCACAAAATAAACCATCTCATCATAAAGAAATTACTTTTAAAAATAGTTCTTGAAAAACCCGCATTGTTTTAAACCACGTTTTTTTATAGATATTTACAAGGATTACGATGGTATAATTTTAAATCCCCAATTTACTGGTCTTCACTATGCAAATCAACTACAAAAAGTTCAACTGTTAATAGTTAGCTTTAGGACAATCTTGACCATCTTATATATAGAAATATTAATCCCGTTTGTTAGCTTTAAAATGACGTTAAGATGAAATCTCGCCGATCAGCAGAACCCGAGATTTAACGATTTGAAGGAGTATATGATTAGTCAGAATCACGAAAAAATCCAAACTTTGACAGATCATATCTCCAAAGAAAAAAGCGAAAAAAAATTCCTCGAACACGTGTTAGCTTATTTCATGTATAGAACCCATAAACAAAATTTGAAGACAATCGAAAGTGTGACACCAAATTTGGTGTCCGATATGAAAAAGAATGTCTCAGCTATACTTCTGCTATTTAGACTTGATCATGTGTGGGGATCGTCCTTAGGTTATTTGTTTTTCTTATGTATGGCCTTATAAAAATTATATTCAACAAGCTCAATAAAATTTTTAAATATAATTGTTGTGCCATAAATAAAAAAAAAATATATACACATATATGTCNGCTATACTTCTGCTATTTAGACTTGATCATGTGTGGGGATCGTCCTTAGGTTATTTGTTTTTCTTATGTATGGCCTTATAAAAATTATATTCAACAAGCTCAATAAAATTTTTAAATATAATTGTTGTGCCATAAATAAAAAAAAAATATATACACATATATGTCTGTTTTATTTTATTTAATTTTGGGGATCTTATTTATTTTTTTTGTTTTTTCAATTTTTTTTATGTTAGCTTTTAGATTTTGTTTTAAAAATAAAAATATCCTTTAAGTATTATTTTCTTTTCTTTTGATTTTCTTTCTAATTTAATTTTTATATTTACTTATTTTGAAAAAAAAATATATATATGTTTCTTTTAGTTTTTAAAAATATTTTCGCTTATTTTCACTTTTTTTGCATTTTCGCATTTCATTAATTTTAAATTTTTTTGATTTTTTGTTTGTTTAATTTGATTTAATTTGAAAAAAAAGTATAACGCTAAGGCCTCCTCAGCAGATCTTTCAATTAGTCTTTCGAACGACAGTAAAGAGCTTGCAAGATAATTGCCAGAATTGACAATTTTCTTACGAAAGTCTTTTGTCTTTCGAAAGACTGTGGTGAGTTCAAAGACAGTTGCCAGAATTTCCCTGTTAAGGTATAATAATTTTCTTCCCAATTCCCACCTCAACAACTTTTCCATTAGCAGTTGTCCAAGGAATCCTGTACCGCCAGTAAGGAATATAGTTTTCCCCTTGAAATAGTTACGTATAGGACTCTTTTCAATCTCTTCGTCACTCAAGTCATAATTTAATACTCCTTCACTGTACAAGCGTTTTTCCAGCACTTCAATTTCGATTTTATTTTTCGACATTTCCCCATTCATTGCTTTTTATTTACTGCACTTTTACACTTTGTTGACTAATAAAAAAAAAAAATACACCACGTAGCTCAGCGCTTAGTGTTTTAGAAAGTACTAATAGAAAATCAAGTTTGGCGAATTCCTTAAATAGCTGAATTCATGTGCTTCGACGCTATATTTATTTTGCATAGAATTTAAAGAACTAATTTGTACCTTTATGTTTCAATGTTAAATTTAAAATATGTTTACAAACAATTAGCCGTCTAGTTCGAAGTAAATAGAAGAACTGCATGAATACTGACTGCAATGTTTTCAAGAAATGGCAGTGGACTCAAGCGCAATGACCCGATTTGTATTAATTACCAGCTTAGCATAGGAAAAAAACATACATATGTATGTACATACATGAATGTATATTAGACTGCATCACTCCCCATACAAAAAAAAAAAAAAAAAAATCGGAACTGTTTTTCCACTGGAATTATAAAATCTATTATATTTTATGACTTCCACCAAAATATCTCGGAAAAAATAATAAGATTTACGTGAGCTGGGCCGATTTGAAAACACCTCCAAATTGAAAATTGAGTTTCTTATTAATAAAAATAGTTTTTTTAAGTATTTTTTTTTTAATCACCGCAGATCACCTTACACTTTAAGCTTAAAACAAATTGACTAAAAATATTTTTAAAACTTTTCTGCGGACTCATAATAATGAGATTTTTGATGCTGTTTTTGAACTTTTTTCAAAGAGTGGTTTAAGATAAACTTGAATAACTCAGCCAAAACCTTACCAATTTAGACTTCTGAGATATCAATGGTAAGGTATTTCTCACCATTTTAATTTCTCTGCGAATAAGTTCATTCAAAATATGAAAGAGGAAGGTAAGATAAACGAGCGTCATTCCATGTTGAATTAAGATGTGTTGGTATTTGATAAAGAAAAAATTGGGACGTGAATTAGTTTTTTTGCAAATAAAGTAAAAAGGGTGAAAAAATACCTTTCCACTGATACCTCATAAGTTCATACCGGTAAAGTTTTAGAGCAGTCCTTTGAAAAAGGTTAAAAAACTGCATCAAAAATCTCATTATTGGGATTCCTTTGATAAAAAATTAATATTTTTACGTTGATTTATTAAGCTTAAACTTTTTCGTCATCTCAGGGGAGTTTTGTTTTTCAAAAAATCCTTTAAGAAACTTTTTATATTCATAAAAAAACTCCGGTTTTCAAACCGGTCCAGCTCCCGTAAGTCTTAATATTTTTCCGAAATATTTTGGTAGAAGTCTTAAAATATAATAGATTTTGTAATCCCGCCGGAAAAACCGCAACTTCTTTTGGTGATGCAGTCTAATGTATATATGTATGTATGTAGGTATTTAATACATATTCATATGAGAAATCACGTAAACTAGAACACATTGTTAAAGTGTGTCATTAACACCATTTGCCACTGCTTATGATTAGTCTGGTTTAGATAAAGTTACATTTTTAAGATTAGCATTGTCCATTTAAATTTTTTCTTTTGATACTAAACAGAATGTAGGAAGGCTATGTATTCTCAAAATCTGATAATTTAAGTTAGTTATTATTAGCTACTTTCCTGCTAGTTTGATTATGCTTCCTTGTCTTCTTGTTTGGCTCTGTAACTGCTTAAGCGATTTTTACCGAGTCCAATAAAGAACGCCAGTCGTTCTCTCTTCTGTGACAATGCCAAGTTCTTCTCCACTTGGCCTTTCCATTGCAGTGGGGGCCTCCCTCTTCCACTGCTACCACCAGCTGGAACAGAGTTGAATATTTTCAGATCAGGAGCATCGGCGTCCATTCGAATGACATGGCCAAGCCAGTGGGGCCGCTGTATTTCAATTCGCTGCACTACGTCCGTGTCGTTATGAACCTCATACAGCTCATCGTCCCGTCGCACACTGGGACCGCCCCATATAAGCGGGTGCCCAAAATTCTGAAATCCTTTTATTTCCATTATACTCCCTTGAACTACTTTTTAAGAGTACATTTTTGAAGTCTTAATCGATTATTGATCATGCATTAACCCATTGGTGACCCAGTTTTTTGTAATATC
>NW_016157810.1:188280-201702 GCF_001687245.7 Rhagoletis zephyria | reverse complement strand
TCGGCGCGGCGGCGGCGTTCGGCGCCTAAGGAATTTTGTACAAAGTTTTCATGAAACGCATCGCTTGAAGGAACTACTACTACAGAATATATAACAATTTTTTCAATACCACAACAATATTCCTTTTTTACAGATTACTAGAACAACAAGAAAGTTGTCACACACCAAAAGACTTTAACGATAATATCTCAGAAAGCAGTTTTAACAGAAGTGCCCTTATTGCATCTAACTCCTCGATTATTGGAGATAAAACAAAAACAAATTGATCTTCTTGTGTATTTTTTCTTTAATAAAGAGTTGAATATTTTTTAAACAGATTTTAAATAAGTAAGTTATTTTATTCCGGGGTCCCACAGACGTATACAAGTTCTATGTGGCTGTGTGAAAACTATGTTAGCATTCACAAGTGGTGGGCAAACCCCAGAAAGGTTTTGCTCCATCACATCGCAATGTTTTCTACACAGGGTTAAAGTTCCCCCCTTGATGGAAATTAGTAGTATTTTTCATTACTTTTGTTTACCCTCGGAAAATTTGGCACTTAAAATTTTAGTGGAAATTTTAACCAGGCCTGTTCTGCTGGGAGTTGATGGATAAAACCCCCGGAAAATAGTAGACCACCCTAGTTTTCAATCTATAACCCGCAAAAAATCGTAAGAACCCCTTAATTTAACATAACGGTAGATAACGTTATTTCAGAAATTTATTAATAGCGAAATAAATTACTCCAATAACTTAGCTTTAAATTTTTTTTTATTTCTTTAAATTTAAATAGTACATACGGATCTATAGAGAACATAGAGAACCATGTATGTATGTAGTATATTTCTTTATTTATTTTTTAATTTCAGTCTACAGAACTAGTTTCTTACAGACTAGTGAAGACTCTAGGTGAATATTGTAAACAAATTATTCTTAAATCTATCAATACTTAAGTTAAAATCGATAACACTAGAATATGTATTGCACAATTCAATGATCTAGCAATTGGTTCATTTTTGGCATAATTCGTGGTATGCAGAGCATCAACCAATAGCCTTTTGTTTCTTAAATTACGCGGGGGATTATATAATATGAGCAAATCTGTTAAATAAGCGCAATTTGTGTGCCCATTGATTATTTTATAAATAAATGTAATGAAGAAGTAATCTCTTCTTTCCTTCAAAGACTGGAGTCCCAGCAATTTCTGTCTGCCAATATAGGGAGGAACATAACCTTGCCAGGGCAACTTGCAAATAGCGAATTTGGTGAAAATCTTGTG
This sequence comes from Rhagoletis zephyria, assembly GCF_001687245.7. Classification (NCBI taxonomy): domain Eukaryota; kingdom Metazoa; phylum Arthropoda; class Insecta; order Diptera; family Tephritidae; genus Rhagoletis; species Rhagoletis zephyria. The sequence goes on along the minus strand of NW_016157810.1, from coordinate 200,444 downwards.
AACTCTTTCTATTTTGATCGAGTCCACTTCATAATATGGACTCCATATTATAGAACAGTATTCCAGACGGCTTCTTACTAAAGGATTTTAAAGTTACTGGATCTCTGAACTCTTGAGTATTTCGCCTAATAAAGCCTATCATTGAGAACGATTTAGATACAATATAGTCAACGTGTTTTGTAAACGCGAGTTTGGAGTCAAAAATAATGCCCAAATCTTTTATTTCAGTGCTCCGCTTTATAACGCAACCATCTAATTTATAGTCAAAAGGTATATCACTACTAGACTGCCTCGAGAACGTAACTACGCAACATCTACCTATATTTAGGTTCAAACAGTTTAATTTACACCACTGCTGAAATTCATCTAGATCGAGCTAAAGACGATTACAATCTGAGAGATCACGCACAACTGAAAAAAGTTTAACATCATCTGCAAACATCAGGCAGTTTGCAAAATTAAAATAGTTAGGCAAGTCGTTTATAAATAGAATAAACAACAGTGGTCCACAATGCGTGACCTGTGGTATGCCCGACCATGCATTAACTGTCACTTGAGATGTTGTTGCCCCAATTTGCACAAGTAACTTTCTTTGCGTTAGACCCTCTTCGGTTCGCCTATCCATCAGCGCCAGGCACTCAAAATTTTAATTCAAGTAGGAAGTAACAATATTTAAATTTAAAACTAATTTAATAAGGAAATAAGTAGAATTATAATCTGAATTGACAAGGCGAATGCTTAACGCTGACGAGATGACATGATAAGATTAGTAGCCTCATGGCTCTTATGGGCAGTAGCGCCGGCCTTTACAGACGCGCCGGCGTCGCCGCCGCCGCCGATTATTTTTGAAGTTGACCACGCCGCCGCCGCAAAGCCTGTCGGCGTAAACCTCTAATATGTATATATGTATACATATTAGTTGCGTTTCCTAACTCGCAAGAAGCTGCATGAATTTAGAGGAATTTACCACAAAGCGTTCTCGTACTCGGTTTTCTGGTAAAGTAAGGGAAAATGGGAGAGTAAAATTGTCAGAAGTTGCAAGATTTTACCCGAAAAATGTTTACTGGTAAAATCTGGTAAAGTGCCAAACCATCAGCTGTTAAAATGATTTGAAATTTGAATAGGAAAAAAAGTTCATCTGCATTTTCACCTTCTTAAATATATCGTAGCGAAGAAATATCAAGTTTTTTAAGTATTTTTGCTAATTTGCTTGCGTATTTGCATACAATGTGGCAGATCGGCAAATGATAACAAAAATGCTATGTAAACAAAAAATGGCGCCCACGGTGTATTTGACAGTTTTACCAGTTTTTATCCGAAAAGCGTTCCCGTACTTTTTGGCTTTTCTCTGGCAGCAATTTTGCTTTTTGAACGAAATATTTATGTTTATACATATATGCATATTAGGGTTATGATTTTTTTTACACTTTTTTTAAATTTTGATTTGCCTGTGCTTGCATTTAATGAACTTTTGTCCATATATTACTTTTTTGGCGATATTTTTGTTGGTTCGTGAAAATTCCTCCCGCGCACACTCATTTCATTTACAAGGCTGTTGCATGGCACAGCCCCATACCTAGTATAAAAATTCGACCGAAATTCCTTTTTGCCTACCAAGTTTTGATTTAAAAACGATGTGTATCAGCACTAAATCCACGAATCTATTTTACTTTAATAAAACCATAAAACATTTGAGAAGAAAAACATGTTTGAATATTAATTTACTCCACTTAGAAACTGATAATAAATTCCGCTATGCGCGGGAGTTTTTTTATAACTTATCAAAATTGTTGTTATTTTTTGGAAATTTATACAAAAGTTCATCGTTTGCCACCAGACATTTTAATCGAAAAAAAATCATAACCCTAATGTATATGTATATGTACATATACATATATACATTTTCAATCATGAATACACCCTGTGGGGAAAATCTCTAGTTCTGAACTGGTGCGCTTCTAGTACATTTAGACATAGTACTGGTTCGCGATAAATCTCTTTTGCATGCAAGCAACTGGCGAATTTAACATGACGATGTCCTAGGAAGGGGCAATTGCCCCCCGCTGCATCCCTTTTTCGATAGTTCGAACTAGTCCTAAATTCTATAGTTACGAACCAGTTCTAAAATCGACAGACGAAAGAGAAAAGTATCATGATTTTTCAATCTTTTTGGTTCTTCCGTGTGTGCGATTTCATGATGCAATAATGAAAGGTGTTATACGTTGGCAACTTCTCGCTCTAATCCGCCATCTTGAACTACCTTAGGAGAAACTGTGTTGTTTCTTTGCTAATTTCGCTGAACATTTCCCAAAATATTAGAAAAAAATTCTAAACAAGCTACATTGATTCAATTTTCGTTGTTCGTTTTGTTCTTATTCGCTGACATTTGTTTTCTAATTGCGTGAAATTAGGTAAGTATTGTAATAAAACCGAATTATTTTACAAATAAATTATAATTTTGCATTTATTCGGTCATTTCCTTAGTATTTTCTGGCCGACCTATGCTGGTATAGTAATTAAGAGCTAATACACGTAAGTTACAACATATTATTTTGCCTACATTGATGAACCATTCCATTTGCAGCATTCTCTGGTGAACTTCAGCTGCGGCCGAATTTGATTGTATGCATCATCCTGCAGATATTTTGAAGTAAGTTGGAGCCAGCTCTTTGTTATTTCAAAACCTAATGAACCATTTATTCGCAGATTTTGTGGACGCTTCTGCAGTGCTGCGTTTGTGCTCCGCCTGTGTATTCCTCCGCCCGTGTTTTATAGTGTTGCGTCCCTGTTGCGCCCTTGCATTAGTGTGTGCGTTGTGCTTTAGACACGTTGAAGTAAGTTGAAACCAGGTTTTTGTTTGTTAAAAACCTAAAAAGCCATTTATTTGCAGATTGTTTGTATGCTTCTGCTGTGCTGCGTTCCTGCTTCACCCGTGTATTAGATTGCTGCGTTCCTGTTAATATACACATCGTCGTTTAAAGTACAAAACCGCGTAACTGACATTTGCTGCTAAAAATTGGATTTGCTCACACAAGTTCTTGGCTCAATCCTCCATTCTTCCTGAAATATACTAGCCAAAAATGCGATTGCTTTTTAAAAAAAGATAACCATTTTGAAATATGAGTGTTTTTACTCTCTATAAAATAATTTATGCAACCTCGCATACGTGGGTTTGCATTATCTTGATACGCGGTTTTGCATTTTATTAATACACGGTTTTGTACTTTAAACGACGATATGTAGATGTATGTACATGTATATCACATATACTGACTTAGATACCCACTGGGAAAATAGGTAAGCACCTTGCGAGGTAAGCCATGTTTTCTTTCAGTTTTTAGTACCAAAATTGTCATCATGGCCAATGTCATCTACTAGTAAAGGGCAAAATGAACACCTCCGAAGACACATTACGTTGTCAGTTGCAAAATAACGTGCAGCCGAAGTTATTTCCAAGCACCGAACTACTCCGAGCGACTGCTCTGCATTACACGTAACTTACTTTGTAAAGCGGCTCAGAAGTATGTCTGATACCAAATGTACATTCTAAATTCCAACTTACATAAGGCGGCCATGCCTTTGTAAAAGTAAGGGACGTTCGGCAGGGAAATGGTAATGACTGCCAGGTGAAGAGTAAGTTGCTAATAAGGTATTATTACGTGCTCCTAATTCCCACTGGGTATATATAGACAATTAATGATGTCTGCAACATTTTTTTTTATGTTGAAACTAGATATGTGTATAGTATGTTATTATTAATATTCGGTTCAAAAAAGTCCTATCTCAAATGAAAATACTTTGAAAATGTGCTGAGATAGGGCGTTTTTGGATCGCCAGCTGAGATAGGGTGTTTTTGAACCGAGTTCTGAGATAGGGCATTTTTCAATCAAATTCTAAAATAGGGCGTTTTCCAGCCAAATTTTGAAATAGGGCGTTAAAAAGTTTTCTGATATCGACCGTTTTCGACCTGGCTGCCGAGATAGGTCGATATTGCACTCAGCCATCGATATATAGTCGCATTTTTCGGTGTATGGGAGACGATTAAACACGGTTTTTATATCGATTCTAAAAAATCAACGGTAATTTTTAGCCACTTCAAACTTGCATATAATAAGACTAAAATAGAAGGGGCTATAAAACTGAGTGCTCAAAAAAATTCTAATACTTCTGAGAAAAAAGTTTGAATTTTGGGTGAAAATTTGTTGTATTTTTTGTAGTTTTCTATGAAGTTTTAAAATTGGGTTTATATGGGTTTTGTTAGAAATTGAACTTTATTTTTATTGCAAATTCTTAGAAATAAATTAACATGAGAGGGAAATAATATCACTTTGAAATGGGGTTGCTGTTGATATGACCGATACTGTATGTATATAATAAATTTTGTGCAATTAAAAATCAAAGTGGATTTACTAAAATGAACACAACGTATTAATTATAAATTCTGAAATATATTGTTAATTTCAAAAACAAATAAATAAAACTTTAAAAAGCAGTCAATGCTTGCTGTATGACTCGAACTTGGATGTACGTGAACTTGGGTAATGGATAATTGTTTATATGATTCCTCAAAGTATCCCTTATATAACACTGTGGAACACAAAAAAAACCTTTGTGCGAATATATCAGGTTTGATAGCTGTTGGCCATACCAATAATGCCTCATACTCAGATTTACTAGATCAACTCGTGTTCTCCGAAAAAAATTTTCACGATCCAAAAATCTGAAAAATCTTTTTTCTCCAAATTTTGAACATTTATGTATCGTTTTTGGCCTATATTTTGTGGCAAACACCATACAAAGCAAATATAGGCCAAAAAACGAAGAATTTTCAAAATTTTGAGAAAAGAATTTGGCCACTATACTCAGATTTTTGAATCGTGAAATTTTTTTTCTCGAGAACACGAATTGATCTAGTAAAACTGAGTATGAGGCATTATTGGTATGGTCAACAGCTATCAAACCTGATATATGCGCACAAGAAGCCCATTTGAAAGAGGGGGTCAAAATCTCACACGTAAATGAATTCCTATATTTGGCCTGTACAATATAAGGGAAACATTTCAAATTCATAAGGGATAATTTTCTTAGTGATGCGGCTTATATAAGGAATTATATATGCCATACTGTTCTAGCTGGGTATTCATCAGCTCAAAAATTTTAAGCATATTATCATATTCCTGTGAATAAAAACACGCCTAATTTTATTATTTTAATTATCTACAACTTTATGAGACTACCAAGCCATATATATACCTATTCAGATAATCGGAACGCTGTTGAGAAGGCCTAAAATTTAGTACTTTTTCAACTAAAAGGCTTTTTTGCTTCCCGTTTTTCTTGTACTTCCAAAATACAATATTGACCTAAGGTAGTTCGATTTCGAGCTGTCACAACGTACAACACCTTTCATTATTGCATCATGGTGCGATTTTAAGTTATTTTGGAAGAAATGTGTTTTCAATTTGAAACTAAATTTGTTTGAATGATTGTAAGAAATGTACGTTTACATACCTTTTGCTGTACCTGAGTTTGCAGAGGTGCTCGCTGTTATTTCTTAGATTCCAGACGGTCCCAAGATGTTGAAATGTTAACACAAATTTTACTTTTGTATTACGAAGCTATGAAAAAGCATTTCCGAAGCACAGAATAGAAGCGTATTTGAACGAAAAAGCCGCCGAACACATATCTATGTAAAGTAAACAAGCCCCCTGCTGCATCCCTTATTCGATAGTTCCGAAATAGTTCTAAATTCGACAAATAAGATCTAGTTCGTTCTGCATCCCTTTTTCTATAGTTCCGAACCATTTCTAAATTCGTCACTTTAGATATAGATTTCTAGTGAAAAAAACTGAAAAAAAATTAGTTTTTTAAAAGTACCACTTTTCGCCGATTTTGGATTGGTGGGGATCTAGTTCCTATCGGACTAGTTCCTTTTTGGCGATAAAGACCTAGTACGGAACTAGAAATTTGTTTCACTAGTCCGCGGTTTCCCTACAGGGACAAGCTTGCTTGTAGGCCGCCACTTTCACTTCCCAATAGAGCTGTTGCCATCTGTTCTTATACATACTATTAAAAACCGCGTTCACACATGTTGAATATCAATTACTTTTCTAAATTATGTCAATTGAGTTCATAGAAAGAGATTATTTGTTAAAAGAAATATGCATGTATGTAGTATGTACACATGTTTAATGTACATACTAAGTATACAAAAATAAGAAAGAGATAATATGTATTGTAATAACAAATGACTGTCGGTTTCCCTTTTTATTCTGTTGCTAAGTTTCTCTGTTTTGAGATTAATTCAAAAGCAGAAAGAAATTTTGATCTCACGAACATATACATACGATTGGAATTAGAAAAAACTGCTTAAACTTAAATACTAGGATGTTCGATTATTCGCCTTTTTTCTAAAACCGTTTATAAAGTTATTTGAAATATGGCAATTTAAAAAAACCGGTTCCCCATTTTCGAATTGAGAAAAAACGTGATAATTTAGGTTAATTTTACATACATTTTATCTACATTAACACTTACCGTTTGTCAGATATCATGACCACAGTTGCAATATAATAATAATAATAGTAGATTAGCGCTTACACATATGTTAGTGTTTGGCCGAGCTTCTCCTCCGATTTGTGACGAGGGGACCAACAGTTTTACGCCGACTCCGAACGGCGACTGTATTTTTATGAGATGCTGTTTGTCATGGCAGAAAAACATTCGAAGGTTTGCCATTGCTCGTCGAGGGGCGACCACTGTTAAGAAAAAAAACAGTTCTTCTAAATTTTTTTTGCAATGTTCCTTTGATCACGGCTTGAACCCAGGCGCTGCGAAGTGGAAGCGCGGACTGCTTACCACTACACCACAGATAATTAATTTATATATCAACAAGTTTTACAAGTAAAACAGAAAATATTAGTACTTTTTTGGAAAAAATTCGAGCATGTAGAACCGACCTGTTTTTTGAATGATACAGACCGACAATACAAATATACTAGTTTATTATAGACATGTCATTCGTAGAGTATCAATCACATTCGGCAACTCTCACCCCTTAAATTCCATCATCGAAAACCAACGCCACCTATTACAGATGAAGAGCTCGAGTTGTTTCTTGAGGCTTGCGATACTTTGACACCAGCCTTGATATTTTTGTACAATTGTGCCTTTTTCAGTACAAATAGTTTTAAAAAGTACAATTTACCGATTTTAAGTACGATGTCAACTTCAAAAATACTTTTTGTACCAAACGCTCAAATCGCTGCCAGCACTTTAATGAAATAATAATAATAATAATAGATATAATAATAATGATAGATTGGCGCTTACACATATGTTAGTGTTCTCCTCCGATTTGTGGCGTGCGCCTTGATGTTGTCACACAAAGCGGAGGGACCTACAGTTCTCCGTTGACTTTATTTTTATGAGAAGCTGTTTTTCATGGCAGAAATACACTCGGAGGTTTGCCATTTCCTGCCGAGGGACGACCGCTGTTAATAAATAACCTTTTTTGTATATTTTTTTGCGATGTTGCTTTGACCCAGGCCTGAACCCAAGCGTTGCGAAGGGGAAGTGCGCACTGCTTACCACTACACCACAGCGAATAAAATGAATGAATTTCATCCACTAACTGTATTGACTTAGGTTTTCTGGATGGAAATTTTTTTCTTGACCCTTTTCTTGAGAGCTGCATACTGTGCTTTAAGGCATTCTCCTAATTGTTGGCGGTACTTTTAGAGTTGCAACTGACAAAATAAACCTATTTAAATATATAATAAGATGGGATATATTATTTTTCTTAGAAAATTGCGTCGGTAAATAAAAAATTAATCAGCTGAACATAGCGAACATAGTTACTGATGTATTTACATCTTCTTGTTAACTTACATAAATACTTGATTAACAACATTTAATGAAGTATACATAGTTCAAAACCAAAATCTTAGCATTATTTAAACACATGAACAAGTAAAGAAAGACTTTGTAAAAAAAAATATATATATAGTGCAATGGTATGTAATTTTTGCAAGAATTAAATTGTTTAGAAAGCCAAAGTTGGAGATATCATTTTGTACCAAATCCAAAATGATTTTGTTTGCCACTTATGTTTATTTATTAATGTTTGAGAATTTTCAACCAATTAAAATACAGTTCATTCCCTAACAAATTCCATATAAACCTAAGTTCAAGATTTTGTAGAACACTTAAAAAAAGATTCATCATAGTTTCAAACTTTTTCTCAGTAGTGTTTTTTTGAGTGTACCGTTTTATAGCCAATACAATTTTGGTATAATAATGTGCAAGTTTCAAGTGGCTAAAAATTCCTGTTGATTTTTTAGAATTTTTTACCGAAGGTGTGTAGCGCTGCTACTGAATTTCAAAGTACGTAAATATTTTAAGGAATTTTAAAAGATCACTTAAAAGGGGAAAATTCTAAGTAAAATTGTAATTGGGGCACGAAAAATTTAGGTACTTAGGCGGGTTGGGTAAATAAGCGGGAAGGTACTTAAGAGAGGGATTTTCTTCAGATTATATTAAAAAATTCACGGTGTCCAAAAATGTTGGTTACTTAAGCGAGGGGGTACTTAAGCGGGTTTCACTGTATTTCTAAACTTTGAGGTTTCAGGAGATTTTAGAGACTGACGGCATGATTTAAAAAAGTTTCGAATAGGTCTAAGTCATTTGACTTACAAAACCTAAAAAGAAAATGAATTTTGCTAAATAGCCACTAAAATATTTTTTACTTCTGTGATATTGGGGCATGGAATTCTTCACATGCCTCCACAAACCTTCGATGGTATTGTCCAGTTTCCGGGTCTTTAAAGTTAACAGAGTGATTCACTTTAAAGTGTATGTATCCTCCGTCCTTCAGGCAATCATACGCCTAAAAAGGTAATATAAAAAAAGATATATATTTGGATACATAAATTCACTCATTTCATTTTTAGTTCTACTAATTTCAACCCTAACTTTTTTTAACACCCGATTAATTGCTTCTACCCTTTTTTAGCCCTTTTTCTGGAAATAATTTAACAATTAAAGGCAAAATGCTGTTCGTATTTCCAGAAACCACTTCTTTAGGAGCGAATGCCGAAAGCGCTTTTGCAATTTCGTTTTCAAAATCAATTGTGTTTCGCAAGTCCTCCCAAAATGTTGTAAAAAATCTTAGAATATTTCGATGGCTGAGTAGAAGATCGACCTATCTCGGCAGCCAGTTGGAAAACGCTCTATCTCAAAAAACTTTTCAAGAACGTACTATTTCATAATTTAATTGAAAAACACCCTATCTCAAAATTCAGTTCAAAAACGACCTATCTTACTTCAAAATGTATTGAAAATATGCTGATATAGGGCGTTTTTGAATCGGCAGCTGAGATAGGGCGTTTTTGAAACGAATTCTGAAATAGGGCGTTCTTGAAAAGTTTTTTGAGATAGAGCGTTTTCGAACTGGCTGCCGAATAGGTCGATCTTCCACTCAGCCATCGATTTGTTTTAAATTCAATAAGTTCTACATCTTTCAAACTTTGTTCAGTATACAAAATTTCGGTTTCTGTGCCACAAACAATTTTTAATATAGGAATGTGGTCTTTCTTGTAGGTTTAACAAGTGTATGAAAAGAGCGTCAATTTTTTCATTTAAAATAAAACTGCGGCAATTTGTCTAAATAAAAATGTTAAGCGTCGAATTAGCACGTAAATGCGTGCTTCTTCGGCTTGCATTTCGACATTAACGTCGTTAATAAGTTTGAAATGAAAATGAAAATGAAAATATAGTTTTATGTTCGGGTTAGAAAGGTAGTCGGAAATAAATTTGTTATTTTCGTTACCAAATCCAACTTCATAGTTGCATAGTCCAAAATAGTACTGTAAAGGAGTCCACTGTTCTAATATCCGATTAACCACCATCTGCAATTTAAGTATACATATTTACGTCTATATACTTAAGAACATACATATGTTTATTAACCTTGTATAAAAGTTACGTGCCGTGAAAGTCATCGCGTGGAGCTGTAGCGTAAAATGGTACGCAGTTCACTTCCAAACTCTTGTTGGAATTGAAAAAAAAATCAGCTTTCCGGCTTGCACTATGTCAAATGTGATGATTTATGCTCCGCATAAACTTCTCAACATCTCTGGGGAGCATTGAAGCAGCTGCTTTCGACGTAAAGTTTAAATTATGACAAACATCTCTGTTTATTATATATAAAATATAAATATTTTTGGACAAATTGCTCTTAGTTTCGCTTGGACGCCATTGCGTTTTCCCATCAGCAATGCCATGCAGCAAACCCGAGTAAATTTTCTGTGGAAATGTTACGGTGCTTCAATATCTTCATCAGGCTATTAACAATTCCTGTCGAAGTAGAATCGGCAATCGATGCAAAATCTGCACTTTTGTGTGAAAATCCGTATAATTACTGCACGATTCTTGTTCATGGACATCTATACTCCCGCATTGCTATAGATTTGCAATTCTCTGGTCCGGTTATTGACGTTATTATTTCCTGCCCTTTTTGCCCATTCAAACACATTTCATATTCAGCCTTATCATGAGTTTCATTTTTCGCGAACCGGTTCACTTTTCACTTTTGGCTTCCTTGTAGTTACTATGGGCGGAATAGAAAATTTCGGGTGAAATTTTTTTCGGATGAAACTCAGGATAAGGCAGATTTTTTCTTTTCACCTTCATAACTGCTAAACGTAATGGTTAACGAAATAAAACCACCTGCAAACAGTAATACAGTATATTTTGCTTTGCTGCCTTTATGCTTAAGTGCATACCTTCCTCATTGAAGTAGTAAACGAAATTCCTTTAAGTGCTTTTTTCGGTTAAGCGCACAAGTTTTTCGTGAAAAGAAGAATGAGAAACTAAGCAAAATATACTGTACTTACTTTTCATCGCAATCTGCTTCTTTAGTTATACTATATATAGTTACCTAAACCAAACAAAACACAACTTTTCATTTAGTTTACTCTTCTTCTTTTGTATGTAAGATTTACAAAAACGAAAAATATAAAACATACAGAGTAACATGTCGAAACAAAACAAAATGAGAGATGCTACCGGCCGTCTCCAGGTGCTTGAAAATCTCGTTTGCGGTTGCAGCCATTCAACGTACCTCATGCATTATAACAAAAGGGGAAAGAAAAACTAAAAATGGACCTGACCAAAGCTGATTGTACCTAAAATAGATAGAGTGTACCTAATGTATCTTTAAGGCCACAAACGTCGGAAAAAGGTACAATTGTACCTACCGCTAAGGCCCTGTCTCCACAGGAAAACACTGATGTCGTGATTACCATGTCACAAAATATATTTCCAATGGAGACCGCCTATTTCTCATGGGCTGCAATATATGTCAGCGCTTATTGCTTGAATCTATTGCAGGCAATTCGATAGTTTGACAGCCATATTTTCATTTAACAGAAAGCGTGCTGGTGTTAACATCGACGAAATTTTAGTATTAAATCAAAATAAATATCTGTTCCCTATTGGATTATTTATGATTACGTTTTAGGAAATTATTCAGCAAGTTTTTTAAAGATTTAAACGTTTTTAAACACCGAGGTTGAGACAATGTTATAGTGATTAAATGGTGCTTGTCTGACCAAAATCGTTGTCAGCGCCATCTCGTGCTCACCAGCTAAAAATAATGGTTTGTGTACGCTCTAGTCAACGACGCCTTTCGAACATGTGCGTACACAGTGAAAAATTACGTAGGAATTTTAATTATTTCTCTCCACACCAAACTTAAGTATTAAAGCATCCACACACTTATGCGAAGATAAGAACTCGCGGGTTGACTTGTCAGTCGTAACTCCAAATTGAGTCTGGCTTTATTTAATTATACAATTCTTAATCTAACCTGAGCTGCTGTCGGTTGTTGTCGCTGTCACTGCAATTTTGTTTTATTTCCATAATGTATTTGATGATGCTCCGGTTGCTGTCGCTGCCGCTGCAATTTTAGGAATCTATTTTATTTTGTCTTATTTCCATAATGTATTTGGTGCTGCTGCCAGTTATTGTAACTCGTTGTCTGTTGTGCTATTGCTTTGTCATAATAATAATTATTCCAGAGAATTTGATATTTAAGACATTTGTGCAGGTGCACCAGATGTGACATCATTTGAATAGCTAAGATTATCAGTGTCAGCAGTTTT
>NW_016157810.1:159566-186363 GCF_001687245.7 Rhagoletis zephyria | reverse complement strand
TATTTTAACTACATTGCATTTGAGTATGGAGAGGCAACTATCTGGAAGTATTTTACATAAAAAATTTACTAAGTATTGCCCGGTTTGTAGTTGCAGTTAAAGAAAACACATGAAAAGGCACGATTTTTTTTAAATTCGAAAAAATGTAAATATTTCAAAAACGGTGACACTTTTACCTGAAAATTTTTTGTTTATCAGTGAGCTCACCCCCCCACCTACCTTGCCATAAAGTTTGGCACGTTACTTCTGGGACACCCTGTATACATATTTTAAATTTAAGAAAACAAGGCAAAAAGCAAAATCGGCTAAAAACGGCTAATTTTTTTCTGCAAAACGGCTAACAAATCGGCTGCCGGCTAAATCGAATCGCTAAATTTTTCCGGCTGTTTGCTATCGCAACCGGTTAAATCTAGCCGGAAAACGGCTAAAATGGCAACACTGGTTATGACAGTGCGAATCGGATGAGATCCGTGCGAATGGCATCCGTCGGATACCGTAATAGGCATCGATCGGTAGCAAAATCGATAAAAACATGGATAAAGAAATCGATGAAAATATTGATATCAAAATCGAAAATAATATCGAAAGTAAAATCGATAACAAAATCGATAAAAATACCGATAACAAAATCGATAACAATACTGATTACAAAATCTTTCAAAAAATCGATAACAAAGTCGATAACAAAATCGATTATAAAGTCGATAACAAAATCCATAACAAAATCCATAAAAATATCGATAGCAACATCAATAAAAATATCGAATATAAAGCCTATAAAAAAATCGATAACAATATCGAAAGCAAAATCGATAAAAATATCGGTAACAAACCCGATAAAAGTATCGATGACAAAATCGATAGCAAAATCGGTAATAATATCGGTAGCAAAATCGATAACAAAATCGATAAAAAAATATCGATAACAAAACCGATAAAAATATCGATTACAGAATCGATTAAAATACCGACGACAAAATCTATAAAAATATCGATAATAAAATCGATAGACATATCGATAACAAAATCGATAAATATACCGATAAAAATATCGATTACAGAATCGATTAAAATACCGACGACAAAATCTATAAAAATATCGATAATAAAATCGATAGACATATCGATAACAAAATCGATAAATATACCGATAAAAATATCGATACAAAATCGATAGATAATCGATCATAAAATCGATAACAGTGTCGATAACAAAATCGACAACAAAATCAATAAAAATATCGATAACAAAATCCAGAAAAAATATCGATAACAAAATCGAAAAAATATCGATCATTATATCGATAAGTTCTGAAAATATCGATAGCAAAATCAATAACAATATCGATAAAAATTTCGATAGCAAAATCGATAAAAAATCGGTAATAAAACCGACAAAGTATCGATTATTATATCGATAAACCTCGAAATATGTACTTACGGACACATATGTACATNGTGATTTTGTATGGAAAATCATTTATGCCCATATATTTGAATAAAATAAACATATATAGAAGATATCAACCAATACTTCCCATATACCAAACGAAAGGAAAACTCTTGAACTTTTGATTAAAGAAAACAAAAACAAAATCATTCGAGCGGTTTTCGAGCATATTGGTAATGAAAAAAATTTGCAAATTTTTTCAACAATTTTTTGCCTTAAAATGCTCAATGTTTGTTGAATTTATATAAAATTTGTACACGATGATATTTCTACTGCTCCAAAGAACGTATGTCCCGAGAATGAAAGTTATATCTGCCAACTATAAGTTGCTAGAGCACTTTAAACTCTCAAAATTGACCCCAAAATAAGGCAATGTTTACCGTTGTTTTTACGACAGAAACCGAATTGGTTACTTACAAAAATGAATCTGTCGATAGGTTTTGAATTTTATCTTTGAAACGCCACACTTTTCTTTGAAATCGCTTCATTAGTTCTCGTGCAATAAGTGTTTTCGTGAAGCTCTAAAAATTACAACTACAACATTTCAGCATAGCCTCCATATCGTAAGGTAAGACGTGTTCTACGTCAAAATCAATGTCGAAGGGATTTGGTGTGTTTTCTTACGGCAACTAATTGAAAGACTACTTGAAACAAATGCAGTGAGTACTTAAATGTTTCGAATTTTGATACTCTTTTTACTCACAGAAACAATTTATGTCTGGGAAGTATGAAAAAGCATCTGTGAAGTGCAGATTTCAAATTAATTTAATTTCCTGCAGGGTACATACATACATCTGTACATATGTATATACATTCATTCGTATCCACAGTATACAGTAATCCAGATAGCCAAAACAAAAAATGTAAATATGCTTATTTGACATTTTGTTTGAATGTATTGGTTAATATTTTTTCTTAGTTGTCGTTTTCCTTAACCCAAATGAAATCCAATTTAAATATTTTCTTATAGTTAAAAATATTTTCAAGTCAGATAAAATATAATAACGATAACAAAAATTCCAAGCAAATCAAGCGTGAAGCGTAAGCGATTATGACCGGATGCAGTTCCTACATAAGTCAAACCGTGTTCCGAACACAACTTTGAGTTAATAATGGTGGTTTGACTTTGTAAAATAGTCCCATCGATTAGGCGGTAAAACTAGTATTCCTTAGCTTAAGGTAGAAGGCTGACTTCCAAAACGTCAATTGCTTTGCATACGTACGAAGTATAAGGTTCCATAACGTCGAACTACAAAATATTGACAATGTATTTTGTTCCAAAACGCTGCCGAAAAGTTATCGAAACGCATCGCTGGAGCAATCAGCGCATCAGAAACAAAGTTGATGCTTCGTTTGTTATTGGTTAGCATTCGTGTTTTAGAAATGGAAAATTCAGAAAAATTGTCCATTGCTATATTGAATATTTAAAATATGCAATGTATATGGTTGCAATGTGTCGCAACTCTGCATATACAAACAGTTTGAATACCGCAGTATAACAGTTTCCAAACATTGTATTAATACGTTTTGGAAGTCAGCCGAACCCTCTAATTTTCAAATGCACGAAATTTGTATGTATTTCTTCAACCGCTTATTCACATTTGAAAGAGGATAATGCATGAATTAATGCAAGTTAAGACGGTTTATGCACGCTAGCTCGAACAAAATTTAGATATTTTAACGAAAATCAGTGCCGAAGTTGCCTATGGTATAATTTAGGTTAGTGTTAAATTTTGGCGAAATCTGCCAATAACCATGCCCACCTCCCACGTAGTAATTAAAAATATTTTTGTTTTATTATAATTATTTTTTTACGAATTTTGCTGTTCAAATTTACATTTCGTTGCCTATGTATTAATTTTCAAATAAGCATATTGTCAATGGCTGGTTTACTGTATACTGTGATTCGTATCTATGTAGGTAAAAAATAAAGTGTTTAATTTCAAAGCAGCCTACTTGCTATTGCTTGAAGTCCTGAGCAGAGCCAATTCTAATAGAATATGCAAGAAATACATACATATGTATGAATGTACTTACATATATATTTCGTATCGAACATGCTTAGAAATTTAAACATGAGTATGTTTGCGTAAATCATTGCAAAAATATCTCCAGGTGAATTTGACACCATCTTTGTTTCAATTTCACACATTATCCTTCGATAGCTTATTTCATTTTCTGCAAAATTTATGTACTTTGTGTTATTTGAGTCCAGCCACTCATAACTGAGTTCACGATTTTTTAACAATAACACTATTTACAGAAACTAATAAGGGTGTTAATTCAATAAGAGTTTCAAATGCTGTGCAAAAAAAAAGCAAAAATCCGGAATGAAATAAATTTGTTGTTAGTGCTTTACTCGTTGATCTGCTGCTACCTTTGACCTTTTTGCCGTACCCCTGCTCTTTCAGATGCTAATCAATGCTTTGTTTGCACATTTATGGGGTAAATACTGTTTCCGATATACGAGTAGGTACTTCATAAAAGCCGTCTTATGATGTGATTACACGCATACACACATACGTTCCAACTTAGGTATGAATCTATAAACATTTTAGCGTGTGTATATCCGCCCAAGGTTGTGAGTACTATGTCAAGAGTGTAATATGCAACCAAGCTACGCCCATTTCGCGCCCTTGCTTGGTACGATACTGTTATTAGTTTTTCAACACAATACGTTTTTTTTTTTTTTAAATTTCTTAATGCCAACTGAAATATTTGAGTACTAGAGGTGCTACATACATGTATCTATTAAGCTGAAATTTGGTCTTTAACATAATTTTGTCAGTGGAAAAAATTGTAAAGTGGAGTGACAATAATGAAGGGGTAATTCTGATTCTATAGTATTTATTTATGCTGACGTACATATGTAGGTATCCCATACATATGCCGCATTTGATATGCCCTCAGGTTAGGCTAGAACTCGTGCGACAAAAAGATTTTTGTTTCGGTGCAATTGTAATTTCATTAAATAATCCAGCTGTGAGTTTTATTTGATTTTAATGAGAAACGTTTTACCCCCTTTCAGAGGCAATTGCATATATATATGTATTTAAATACATATATACATACATCTCGATTCCTGGAAGAACTTTATAATCCAAAAGAGAAGAAATTCAGAAGTGGTCATCAGCCCCTTTTTATTTTAAAAATTGTTAGCGATATCTGTTAATTGTGTTTCTTTCATAAAGGTAACCTCTGTCTTAAATTTTAAGGTTAGTGGTAAAATTTTATTTTATTTTTATTTTTATGCAAAGTGAGTGGCGGTCGCTGTAGCTAAGTGGTTAGAGGTGCAAACTACCACCCCGTAGAACCTGGCTTCGATCTTTGGTCCGGGCTACATCTAAATTATAAAAAGTTTTTTTCTAACCGCGGTCGTTCTTCGGCAGCCAATGACTAACCTTCGAGTGTATTTATACCAGTGATGCTCAGAGAGAGCTTTTACTCGGTGCGCTACCATAGATGTAAAGTCCACAGAGTGCTTTGAAGAGTGCCGCCCGCGGGTGCCGTTTTGAGCATCACTGATTTATACCATGAAAAAGCTGCTCATAAAATCCATTTGCCATTCGAAGGCGGCGCAAAACTTTAGGTCCCTAGGCAAGAGCCTTTCAATGGTCACAGCTATCCGCAGCTCCGTTTAAGTTTTTTAAGCTTTCAGTACGCTAATGTCCTGCATTTACAAAATAATTTACTCATTTGTGCTATATATATGGGTCATCTTTGATCCACGTACTGTTAAAAAACCTCGCGAGGTCCTTTGGCTGAATGCCATTTGGGTCGTGTGCTTCTAGGTACGATGATCCAAGGAAGCGAGGTCTGGTCCTGGTAAGGGCTCCACAGTGGCATTTATTGTGCTCTGCTGTTTCCTTTTCTTCGTTACACAACCTACACTGACCAGAGTTGACAACTCCTATGTTTGACAAGTGTTTCATTACCCTACAGTGGCCAATAAGATAGCCTGTAACAATTCCTACTTCATGCCTAATGAGGTGAAGGCGTTCTTTTCTTCTCCTTGCTGATATATCCGGAATGAAGGACTTGACTAGTCTGCTACTTTCCGCATTTGTCCAGTAATCTTGTGCTTCGTTCTTCATCCAGATATAGTAGATCCGCCTAACGGAGCTCCATGGAAGACCGGTAAAGCGTCCTCGGCCTATGAATACCTGTGCAGCCCCTTTTCAGGCGAGAATATGTATATGTATGTATGTATGTATGTATGTAAATGGGGTTTTTTGTTGCCCCACTTTCTACATACTTCTTCAGACAAAGTTTAATGGCGTGAACCTCGGCCTGTAAAACAGAGTTACCGTGACCCATGCTGGTGAAAAGGAGCAGTCTGGGTTGTATGCCGTAGACTCCTGCTCCGATGCCGTGGTCAGTCTTTGAGTCGTCAGTATACCAGATGTGGCTGTCCTTCCGGGGTTTAGGTCGGTCGTTGTCCCAGTTATTCCAGTCGGGGAATAAGATGAAGAAGAGCTGGGAAAATGCCATCTGCTCCAGGTGCTTTGAAAGGCGCTGAGGCAGATATAGCCCATCTTATCTATCCTCGTTGAACAGACCTTTGGTGATTCTCCAATCCTCTGCGCAGGGGCGTTTTATCCCAGTCTGCCTGTGGATTGTTCTGGTTGTGCTCAGGGGCAAACAGAGAGGAAAATGCACCTCTGCTAGAAAGTTAAGGGATTCCATGCAGCTGTTCGTGAAGGATCCGTCGGGTCTTTTCAGGAGCCCTAACTCATTAGTGTGCGTCTTTGCGAGGATTCTGTGTATTCTTGCGCTTCCCGTAGGGCCCTTGATCCCTGTACAGAAAAGAGTCAATGAGTTCCTCTTTGTACATCTAATCTTTTTATTGTACTCGGTGAGGGCAATTTTATACGTTTCCCATTCACTGGTTCGTTTAGTTCTGTTAAAGAGCTTCCGGGTATTTGCTCTAAGTTTGGACAATTTGTTATTCCACCATGGAGTCTGTCTGTTGTTAAGCCTAGTGACTTCTGGACAGTATTCATGGTAGGAATTTACAATGGCTGATGTCAGATCTTAGCAGCTAAGTTCAAGATCCACTAAGTCATTTACCTTTCGCTTGCACCTTTTCAGACTATCCTGCAGAAGTGCATCATATAGGTCCCAGTCTGTGGTTCTTGGTCTTCTGAAGGTGGTAGCAGTTGGTAATGTGGTTTCTATTTCAAAACGGATGTGCCTGTGAACTGATAAAGAAATTTATCTGGACGCTTTCGATTTTCTGACGAAATTGCTGATACAAGGAGTAGATAGAGTGATATCTAGAACATCTTCCCGTATACTGTTCCTAAAAGTGGGGGAGTCACCTATGTTTAAAATTTCAACTTATAAGGCTACTAAATTCAAGTAAGTACTTTCCTCTTTATGTTACTGCTGCCCCATATGGTATTGTAGGCATTAGCATCACATTCCACGATGAGTTGCAGTTTATGTCTGCCGCAATAGTTCACTAGTCGCCGGGGAGAGATAGTCTCACCTTCACTGCGATCTTGTCCTTGTTGGTAAATTTTGGAATGAAAAAGGCGTTGATATGATTAGCTATCATCAGGCAGGCTCTAGGCCGTCACTGTTTCATATAAGTTATCACATGTGACTCAAGGCCAACAATAATAAGCGACATCCGCAAATCTCCTGAATCTGCAACATAACACCAGCCTGCAAATGCAGGGCAGCTGCATATCAAAAGCNAGTTTAGTTAGATAACTCATCCCGACTCGTGCAATGAGCGGGCAATAAATTGTGTTGAAGTCAACCAACGTGTTTATTTATTTAAAGAAGGAGGTTCCAGCAAAGCTTCATAAATCTGCTTAGATATTCCACTTGTTCGACTACCAGCACAGCATCATAAACTTGGTTAGATATTCCACTTGTTCACCACGTAAAGAAGGAGGTACCAGTGGATTTTCGTAATTTATATATGAATGGCTCCTTGATAAAAGCGATGTCAAGGGGATCCTCATAAAACGTCTGTGCCAGGACCGCTAAAGCCGCCTTGGAATGTTGTAGGTTTTTTGGATGCACCTTACTACTATATTAAGTTTTCGGGTCGGCGGCTGGTTACTTTTCCTCATCCACTTCGGGAGCTTCGTCCCATGTAAACGGCGAGTTGAATGTGGATCTTGCCAGTGTTGGTACGACGAGTAGGTGTACGTATCGCATCCAGATTAGTAGAGCGGGCATGGGTGGTGTTGCTTTTGTGTGACACCTTCAGATCTACGTCTAGGAACGTAATGGCTACTTTGCATGCCGCCGTGATGTCTCTGTAGGACACCTGCTTAGGCATGGCGGGTTCATTGTCCTGAACACCTGGATTCGCAACTGCTTCTATCGAAGCAGTGGAAGTATGGGAGACCTTAGCTTTCTTGACTTTCTGTCGAAGGTCATTGGGCGAGCCGGCGGTGCCCCTGCTTCGCTTTGAGGAGCTAGGTCCATCTTTTGACGCGTCGTTGGCCCTTAGCTCCTTGATCTTCTTGTAGCGCTCTCTCCATCTCCTTCGCTTTGGTAGGTTCAATGATATTCCTGACTAAAGCACGTATTCTGCGCTTTTGGGCTCCGGTGAAGTATTCGAACTTCTTCCGGTTTTCCGCTGTTCCTTCGGCACGGTGTTCGTAGACGCCTGAGTGCCGAGATCCTGGCTATCGCTCTCCGTGATTGGCGCAGAAGTGGTAGTAGAACCAGGTGAGTTTAACCTGAGTGAGGCATTAAGTCTCTGTTCAAGATCCTTCTCAGACTTAGTGGGTAAACGGAGTAGAGAAATTTCCCCTGGTGAGTTTAACCTGAGGTGAGTTTATCCTGAGTGAGGCATTAAGTCTCTGTTCAAGATCCTTCTCTGACGTAGTGGGTGAACGGAGTACACTGAAAAAAAACGCGTTGTAAGAATAAAAAAATTTTATTTGATTACCATTAAAATATGCTCGTATTTAAATCAAGTGAAAAGTGTTAACAAAATGGATTTTTCTATTATACATAAACTACGTATCATGGAAATATTCAATTCAAACACGTCCTTATTAAAATGAAGAATTTTCCCCTTTACGGATAGCGTTTTGCACGTTTCGGATGCTTCTTCATAATTTCCCAGCAAAGAATTAGGTTTGATATACATTTGAGAATGATTTGAAATCAAACCATTTATCAAATGTCAAACGTTTGAAAATGATTTGATATTGATTTGAAAATTACAGCTTTCTCAATAAAAAGGGGAGTTTGACCTCCATTTGAGAATATGGTTAACTCTCAAATCAATTTCAAAGGCTATTTATCAAATAAACTTCTAATGTGGAAATAAAATTTATAATAGGAAATGTATATTTCATATTTATTTTTTCTTCGCGATGTACATATATATGTATGTACATAACAAAAGAAACTATTAAGATAAAGTAATTCACAATAAATTCGTCTTGAAGGGCTGCAGCTTTTTCAATCGGCGCAAACATCAAATCCACTATCTGTGGGCTTTCTCTTTGAAATTTTTTCTATTCATTGTTTTTTTTTTCCAATCGATCTTAATTTTATTCTTACAATTTTTGTTTTAACTGCGCATTTTTATAACGTTTGATACTTGACATCTTTCTTCAAATCAACCTCAAATGAATTTCAAATGTAAAATTTAAACCTCGCTTTCAATTTGAGAATCATTTGAGAAAAACATTTGATATCAAATTGAGAAATACATTTTTCTCAAACGTTTGAAACTGTGTTTGCTGGGTTCATGTAATTAAGAAAGTATATGTATACAAAGCATGCCCAGCGGTGACAACACATACACACATACACACATGCATGGTACATGTTTATCTGTACAAATGCACTAATCGCGCGCTGTGATGTTGATTCAAACTAGAGGTCTGCATCGGAAGATATTTGGCTTCACATTGAAGTTTTCTAGCGAATACGCTTCCTTCTCTCGAGTAACTAAGTAAAGTACTCGACAAAAATATGTTCCGAAAAAGACATACATACATACATTTGAGTTTCTTTAAGGTATTTTTATATCATGGATCCATATCTACCCTCATACTACATCAAATTTAAATATTGAAACACGATTTTGAAGGTCAGCTTTACCGCTTTCGGAAAAAATGCAAATTTTTACATAGGCTTGCCATCTGTCTGAAAATAAAGTGAATAAAATATTTTAGTGGCGTAAAATTTTGTAACACTTTTATCGAACAAAAGGCATTTCAGTGCACTTTTATCAAGAGGTAATATTTTTAATAGGGTTGTCTACTGCCTAAAAAGTTACATTAAATATATTATACAATATAGAGATTTTTGGGATTCTTGGAACTTATCGATATAATAATCGATATTTTTATCGGGGTTGTTATCGATATTTTTATCAAATTTGTTATCGATTATTTATCGATTTTGTTATCGATTATTTACCGATTTTGTTATCGATTATTTATTGATTTTACCATCGTTTATTTATCGATTTTTTTATCGATTCTTTATCGATTTTGTTATAGATTATTTATTGATTTTGTTATTGATTTTGATATCGACTATTTATCGATTTTGTTATCGATTTTTTTTATCGATTTTGTTATACATATTTTTATCGATTTTGTTAGCGATTATTTATCGATTTTGTTATCGATTTTTGTTATCGATCTTCTTATCAATTATTTATCAATTTTGTTGTCGATTTTCTAATCGATTTTGCTCCCAAAATTTTTTATAGATTTATCGAAATTTTTAACGAATTTGTCATCGATTTTGTAATCGATATTTTTATAGGTTTTGTTATCAATATCAATTGCATAAATTCACCCTCCTACCTCTAAAAAAGTTCTTACTTAAAAAAATAAAACCAAGTTCCTTAATTTGACATCTAATTTTTTAAATTCGAAAGAACTGTGCAGATCTGATCTCCTTCACAAAAAATTGCTTCACGTATTCGAACACCCATATTTTAATACATAAATATGTATCTACGTATTTAATTTACCTAACGCCCTTAAGTTTAGTTGAATTTGACGTTTTCAATGGATGGCAACACTCCTACATATATATTAGAAATGGAGCCTTTTCAAACTAATTTATAGTAATACCCATAATTTAATAAATGATTAAACTTATTAAATAATTTAATTAAAATTTTTAATAGGTGGCAACACTATAAAAAAATTTTACCTTAGTACACATCTACAGATCAATCGCTTTAATATCACACCCCATTTTTCGAAAGCGAACGAATGCAAACCTGCTCACATTCAAAAAAAATTCTTCGCGTGTTATAAGTAGAATCCAAACCCATGAAGTGAACATAAAACTTCACGTGCAGTTTGACCTTCCTATGTGAAGTTTCCAAATACTACGTTCAGGTTGCTTGATACTTAAGTATGTGAGCATACACGGTTAAAAATTTCGGTTTTAATTTTAAACTTTTTGGACTACATATATGACCAAACTAAATTCAGTTTCAAATACAAACCTTCCAAGTTTAAAAAAAAGAGAGCACATATGTTGGGTTTAGAATTTAAACAATTCGGTTTAAATGTTAAACCCAAACATTTTCATAATTAAGAATAAAAAAAAAACAATCTTAAATTTCATGCTCCGTCTGGTTGGGATTGAACCCGGACAGCCTTGGTAGCAACCAATTGTATCAAGCATCTTTGCACACTCAGCTACAGCCACGCATGTAAATGTGCTTTCATATGTTGAGTTTGAATCAACACCACAATTCGCTGTGCAAATATATTCTATTTCGGTTTAGATTTTAAACCAAATTTTCTATATATGAAACCTAGAAACTAGAATTAAAACATTTTGGTTTGATTTTTAAACCACGAACTTTTTGGGCTAAAATTTAAACCAGAATATATTAAAAATTGCGTAAAACTATTGACTGGTTTAAAAAGTGGACTATAAAAGTTTAAAAAAGGCAGTAGTCCCAGCGCGGTTTAAAAATTAAACCCAAATTTTTGACCGTGTAGCGGAACACGTATTTGGTGAAGGAGAGCGCCGTCGAGTAACATCGTTCAGGAACGCTCATTTGAGATGTTCTCTACTTTTGTTACTTTTTTTTTCAGTACCGCAAGCATGTGTTCCTATTTTTCGATTGAATGTGAGAAGTGCAGTTTGGCTGGGAACTTTGCAGCCCTCTAATTCAAACTCAACATTTGAAAGCACATTTACATGTATGGCTGTAGCTGAGTGCGCAAAGACGCTTGATTAGGGTTCGAACGATACTATCGATATTGAGTAAGTATCGATAATGAGGGTATAAATTGAGTACTTTAATACTCGATACCTTATTCGGTGATTTTACTCGATACTTGGCAAAGTACTCGTAGTATCGAAAACTTTTTAAAAAACACACTTTTTAAATTTTTTCTTCCATTGGCAACCCAATTTTCTTTGCTTATGTGGAGTACTATCATACAATTTTGTCCATCACTTAAAATAAACTGAAATTTCAAGTAGTCTGTTGCATAACATAAACCAAATAAATTAAAGTTAAATGGCCTTATTCATAAAAAATAAACTAGGTTTAAAAAGCTTAATAAAATAACGTTTTCTTACATATTTCGTTTATTTTTTATGAATAAGGCCATAAAAGTTTACGAAAATGCAGAATTTTTATAAAACTTTTGGGTATGCAGTTTTGTAACCTATTAAACTTTACGTGTAGCCTAGTACCGTTGACTTTTAATTCAAATTTGCACATTATTACACTAAAATTGAATAGGCTACAAAAATGCATACCCAAAAATTTTACAAAAATTTGTAATAAAATTTGAAATTCGTGAAAGTATATACATACGTATAAAATCAAATATTATAAATTTTTATTGTTTTAATTTTAGGAAATAACTAGATATACGATTGAAGAATAAAATAATTTTAGTATCCCAAACAACGTATTTCAATGAGTCCGATACCGAGTAGTATCGATACTTTTTACCTGATACCTTTAGAGTATCGATACCGTGAGCTCGATGCCAGAATGAGTACTCAGTATCGATACCAAAGTCTGAAATTTCGAACCCTACGCTTGATACAATGGGTTGCTGCAAGGAGCGTCCGGGTTTAATTACCATCAGACGGACTCAAAAAATTATTTTTTTCTTTTAAATTCTTTTTCTTCCTTAACTGTGAAAAAGCATCTGTGCACTTCACAACGACGTCTTTTATAACGTACATACTCAAATTTGAAACGAGTTGGGTTGGTGCTCTTTCATATGCGTATTTTTTTAAATTTAGTACGTTTTTTTTAATCTAAAATTTTGTTCCCTCAGTGTGAGAGCTTTAGATTATAAGGCCGAAGCCGGTTCTCCCTTTTCCATCCCTCCCTTTTCCATTTAATGAANCCCTCAGTGTAGAGAAATTTCCTCTGACTCCGTGATGTTGTTTTTGTTTTCATTAATTTTTTCATCCATATGTTTTTTTTTTGAAATGGGTAGAAGTTGTCGGTCCGCCACCCCAGTCCTCCCTTGTGACAGTAAGGCTGTTTACGATGTGAGGGCGCCCTTTATCACAAAGGAAATGCACTTGCGATGCCCATGTTCTAGTTCCCAGCACCATTCAACCATCGGCACGCTTTCAATTACCTTAGTTTGGGAACGGGTTTCACCGAGAGAATTCTTCTCGTCATCTTTAAGCTGCCCGTTGAATCGCCCCTCCTATTTTCTCACACCGGGCTTGGGACCGTCTATAGCAGAGTTTAACCAATAGTTGACTTTTATAAATAATGCATAGTACGAAGAAAATTTAGCATTTAGGGAACGCAACCATAAATCTTCAAAACGTTTTTCACTAAACGTGTCAGGTTACACTGCTAGCGGTCTTTCCAAGGTACGTTTTGACAGGTGATTGACATATATGCGTTTCACTGAATAAATAATTAAATATAAGAGGTAAGTCAAGTTTAATTGCAAATGTGTATAGCGTACATCAATTCAGCATCATTACGAGAGCACTGTTTGTAAATGTGTTTAAGTTACAATCATACATAACTCTTAATATCAAGATACATATGTAAGTAGTCGTGGCAACTGTAAGGTAATTTCAAAAATATTAAGTTTAAAAAATAAAAGGCGATAGTCATTTCGGAAACGTTCATTTCGGGAACGTTATCGGCCTATGACGAAGGCAATAAAGATGCCACGCAATCACACTCGTTGGCCACAGTAAGTGATGACCTTGACCACCAAGCTCATGCCGTTTGGGCTCATGTAAAACCAGTTTTGCTGAATATAGTAATTAACAGATCATGTGTTGATACACTTATGGCTTAAATTCTTATTCAATGAAACCCAAATATCGACAGCTACCTAGTTTTGCAAATGCAATAAACAGAGTTTTTGTGGAGCTATTCATGGTGCAATAAACAGGTGGAGTAATAAAACAGCTTTCTCGCTTTATTCTCTGTCATTCGGCTATATCAAAATTTTAAAAACAAATTTTCAAAAATAAGGTAGTGTCAAATGAATATAATGCGTTCTTCTCGCTGCTGTTACTTCACCTGGTAAAATTTCACCGTGGAGATATTTCTTACATGTAAGTAAAAACGCTAGCTTAGAGTGAAAATTTTCTAAGTTCACTTTTAATGAAAACTCATATTTTGAAATAGGAAGAAAGATAAATTAAAAATGCATCGTTTCGGAAAGGATACGAAACAAATGTGTCTAATGTGTCTTTTCACTCAGCTAGCGATAGACATAAATTCCAAATATGAACCATAACGGGCCATAAATACGGGGTTTTCAAATATCTGGACACCTGCGGCACCTAGTGGATTAATTTATCTTTCATATTGCTTTGTCATCGTGTTCTGAGCTAAGTTTGTTTCAAGTGTCTGGATCATCGGGGTGTTGGTAAAAAATTTATTGGAAAGCTTTAATCTCGTAAAAACGTAATATTTTTATTCATTGGGGTTAACATAAACCTATTAAATAGTGCCATCGATGTTTTCTCCATTCTATTAACCACTGACAAGGGTCCTTCCTTCGTTTGGTGTTTTGATAAATAGCAGTAGTACCACCAAAAGCTTAAATCATATGACTTCCTGTATGCACAATTTATACTCTTAAAGCCAAAAATTCGTACAACAAAGCGCGATTTTTGAGGAAATGTTTGTTTGTTTTTTTTTAAGACGTTAGGTATTTACTACTGCTATTTATCAAAACCCCAAACGAAAATTGTAGGAATAAGTATAAAACCTAAACATTTTAAGAAAAAACGTCTACTCCTTTGAGTAGAAACTTTTGTTTGTTTCTTCAAAAAAGTTAAATATTATACCTATTTATGAAAATTCTTTAATTTTAAAAACATATTTAAAATGGTGTCAAAAATTTAAAAACTGATTCCAGGAAGAAAACTAGAAATCTTAAAATTTTGGTATTTAAGAGGTTCTAAAGAAGAAATACAAACAAAATTTCTCCTAAGAAACGTCAAAATACCAAGCAAAATTTTTATGGCAAGTAGTATCTACGTATGGACACTAGAGTGGTCCAAAATAATAAAGTCGGAATTTTAATGCCGCCACCCCCTAGGATTGTTCTGAACCGAAAATAAATATACCCCTATTTTTTATTTTGAAAAACAAATTTTCGTAAAAATGGCATAAAACTCTTGAAAATCAATATTTTTCAATCGTAAAACTGTGGTTCTCTTCAGGAGACTTCAAATATTGATCTCCAATTGTTTATTTAACAATTTTTTATGATTAAAAATTTTTTTTTTTCCCCCCCCCCCCCATTGCATTTTCAAGGACCCATAGAATATAGTCACCATGAAAAAATTGTTAAAGGAACAATTGGGTATTATTACCGGGAATCTCCTGAAGATAAGCAAAGTTCTGCGATCGAAAAATATTGATTTTCAAGAATACTACACTATTTCTACGAAAAGTTGTTTTTCCCCATATAAAATACATTGAAAACTTTGAGCGCTTTGAGCACACCCTATTTTTTTTGTTTCAAAATAAAAAAATAGGAGTATAATTTTTTTTGGTATAGAACAATCCTAGGGGCTGGCGGCATTAAAAATGCGACCTTATTTTTGGACCACTTTAATGGACACCTATAAATCCTGTAAATTTGAGGAAAATAGAATGGTTTTGTGTTTTCATAAAATCGTATTATTTTTATCGTTTATCAACATTTTTAACTTTTATTGATCAACTTTGAAAAAGTGCAAAAAATCTAAGAAAATAACCTTAGAAGTAACTAAATATTTAGCTTACAAATCTTCCCAAATAATTATTTTTTTGACAAAATTTAAAAAAATTCATTAAAAACGCAAAAGTAATGCTATGAAAATTAAAAAAAATACATGTTAATTTATTTTTCAAGCAGAAAAAATATTTAATTCTTAAGTTAATTCGCGGTATAACCTCGGAATGCCTGCATGATTTGAATTGGATCCAGTTATTAAGCAAAACAGTTCTAAAACCCTCATTTTAAACGAACTTTAAAGTATGTACATCAGTTTGATGAAACAAGCAGGATATCCAGCCTAGGGCGGATCCAGGGGGTGTTTAGGAAAATTATTATTTTTATTATACATATTATACATATTAAGTATCGCTCGCTCGTTGCAAAATATACTGGCAGTGTTGCACCTATTTTCAAATAAACAAAGATGGTCTGATAAAGACCTTTATCACCCTGATTCAAGGCGTCAACAAAAGTCTCAGGCAGCTCTTCCTTCCGTATGTTGTACCTGTACCTAAAAGAAAGACGGTTATTACATATACATTTTTTAAGAAAAAAGAAGGTCCACCTGCGCTACATGGTTAATTCAGCAATGAAATCGTCTGTCGATGTTTGATAATCATCTGGCCAGTACATTTCAAAATGTCGTGGCATTTGACAGAAAGTACTAGGGTCCAACTTAATGGCGCTGAGGTAAAATTTGGGTTAAGTACTAATCCCCTTCGATGCTATGCGCTCTTATTTCCACCTGTGAGATATCTGCAAGTATTGCAAGGCTTACCGAGAGTACGTAATCTTCTTCTATAATCCTGCTATTCAACAGGCAGAAAGAGTTATCCCGTTCAAACGGGGTCACTGATATCCCACCGTGTTCTCTCTAATTCAGCACACTTCTTATTGATATACCGATGACCCGTTGATGTGCTTCTTTGAACGCATACTTAAGGAATGGGGCTTTATGTCATCTAAAATGTAAATTTGTAGAGGGGCATCTAAATATCGTGATTTCAGCGCCATATATGTATTGGGTCCATTTTTTTTTGCAGAAGCACTTCTATCATAAAGTTAACACCCGTTAATCCAGGTCAGACGTCAGATCTGTCAGCAACATTTTTGCAAAAGTTATTTTACGATGCAGAGCAGAATTTCGAATTTATGTGACGTGTGATTCCGAAGTTATGGCTGATTAAAAATTTCACTCCTCTTTTACAAAAGTATTTGCACTTTATAATAAGCATTTACCATACATATTAGGGCGGGTCGATTTAAAAATCGCTCATTGCTCTGTGAAAATCGTATTCTAGGGATCAAAATAAGAAACTTTGCCGAAGGAACCATACCTCTAAAACGAATTCTGATGTCCCCCAATTTGGGTCGAACTTTTGGGTAGGGGCAAATTTTGAAAAATCCCACTTTGACCCATTTAGAGTGCTCCAATCGAGTCCAAATGTATGACCGACCCCCACTAACTTTGGACGGCCGATCCACCCATGCCAGTGGCACACCCCCTGGAACTCCCCTGGGGGGTTCCCCATACAATCATTTCAAAAAATCACCATTTTTGGCCTTTACATGAAAAAATCAGCTAAATGGCTATGTTTTTTCTTTATTTTTATTTATTTATTTATAATAATATTTATTATTTATTTATAATAATATCTATTTTTTCTCTTAAGAAATTTATTTAGTCAGAACATATGTAAATGAAAAAATTAATTTAAGTGAGTTATAGAAAAGAAACTAAAAAAAATTATTGTTTGAAGTCTTTTTTACTTTCAAGTCTGGGCAATTTCGCACGGCTCTCTAATGTCGTCGCCATAACAGCCTCTACATTTTCCGGTATAACCCGTTTGGAAACGCTAGCTAGCAATTGAACATGTCGTTCCGTTCCTTGTATGTGTGATGGAATTTTTGGATCATTAAACGGTGGATCATCTTGATTTAAATATTCTTTCAATGTATCGTACGGAATGCTTCGCGTGAATGGTGGTTCAAATACGATATTTATATCATTCAAATTGATCATTTCCGTATAACTTGTGCAATTAAAGTTTATATCTGGTTTTTTATAAACTCTAAGTTCCATTGGCTCGTCAACATCGGTTCGATAGCGTAGAATTTTCTTGATGGCACAGTCGCGCTTTTCTTTGCTATCATCAAACAACATTGATAACAAGATATTTTCCGAATGCGCATAATATGAATTATCTTTAATTACTTGATTGACAATTTTGCGTAAACGAGGTTCTAGAAATCGTGACCAACCAATGAACTTGAAAAATAATGCACTGCCGTACACGACAGAGCTGTAATACTTGATATTGAAGTACATTGGCACATAACATTTAATTATAAATTCAACCAGAATTCTTAAATTTGCATCTGGATTTTCCGTTGTCACATATAATCGCAATAATCTAGCGGCCTTGGTGAGCCACCGAGAATGTACAATTTTCCCTGGTTTGATGTTAGCCAGATCCACCGGAACCACGCCGCTAGAAATTGCATGGGCCATGTCGTATAAGTACTTCGAATCGGTGGAAAATTCAATTTTTTCTGGAGCAGGGGGCATATTTTGCAACTCAATTTTCTGGAAGCCGTCCACCACCTGAAAATATATAATAATAAAATAATTAAAAATGGTTGACAATTATAATAAATGAGTGATAGCAATAACTTACCGGAAGAGTTTCACAAGTTTCGATTTGACGGCTCAGTTTTCCGGTTGCCGATCTTGGTCCAGTGCTGGTTGATTTATCCAAAGCTTCAAACAAATGCCGAAACGGAAGTTCGTTGAAGTGTAGAAGGCAAACGAACCAATGCAATGGTCTTTTTAACAGCAATTCGAATCGTCGTATAATTCCACCGTGTGGGCCAGTGTTTGTTGGCTCACCGTCAGTGCATATTCCAATTAATGCATCCAGTGATATATTTTTATCGTTGAAAAAACCATTTAATTTGGTTGTTTCGTATTCAGCGGTTTCATGTTCCAGTCTTACGTAACCAATCAATTCAGAATTGGGTTCTCTCAAAATAACAAGATGAGGTTCTTTTACCATCCTAGTATGATACTTCTCATCAATTTTATCTATCGTTAAAGTATCATCTTTTCTGCCATCGAATGAAAACGCTAACAAATTGGTATCATCTAACCGTTTGCGAAGCACTTCTTGTCTGCATTTCTCTTTTTCTCTGCGAACTTTCGATTTATCCATGATGAGAGGTTTCCCATGCTTATCTTTAATTTTAAAATCTTGCAAAAGAGCGGTTCCCAATGCTGATGCTACTCTGTCAGGCACACCAAATCTGTCGCATACCAAGGCAAAGTTAAAACAATCGTATCTCTCTGTGTATTGTGAACTTGTGCTTCTATCCATATCTTCTTGAACCGGTGGCGGTGCGTATGTTGAATCATCGGGATCTTGGTATGTTGGCATTGATGACATAGACGTTGCTCCTTGCTCTTCAGTTTCCATCACAAATGCATCCATTGTTAGTCTTCTCTGATTATGTTGATCGTGCATGAACTCTTTGAGGCGTTCGGGAACCCAGCCGCATGCACATGGAGCTGCCTTCAAATCGCATTTACATGTTCCAATGTAAAAAATTGTTTCCAGAGATTTTACATACTCTGTAAATTGTTGGGTGTTGTTTCTTCTCTTGATTTGCTCTTGATACTTGTCAAGCAATTTATTCAATTTATTAAATACACTTTTTTCAGCATTATTTCCATACCAAGTTTTTCCCAAATTCCAATCAACTTATCTTGTACTTGAATAGTGAATGATTTATGGGAAAACTTTTTTTGTTCTGTTTTAGCACGTTCGCTTAAGTAAAAATAATATCTCAAGATATCCAGATGGGTTGGTAAATTAAGATCAGTTAAATCAGTAGACACACCAAAAACAGTAACATCATGCTTGGGTATATGACTCATTGGGTTTTCGATAGTTGTTGATGTAGTTGCTTCATCTTGCGGTGTAGAGGATGGTGGATTCATTGTAAACTTTTTGATTTGGAATGGTCACTTCACTTATTATTTTTTTTGAAATATTTTTTTATCTGAAATTAGCACTTCACACTTTGAGTTCTTCACAACGACTTAATGCATTCACAAAAACTGTTGCGTTATATATGGTCTACGAGACGAGGTAATAAGAATGAAATGGTAATTTCAATTCTACCTGCTGTGTCTTGTGGTGGCTTAAAAAAAACAACACAAGCAATTTTACGATCTGCAATTGTGTCACAGTGATACCTTCATTGTTTAAAAGGGTTGCGGTGCATTCCAGTGATACCTTAATTGTTAAAATGGTTGCAAAAAAC
This sequence comes from Rhagoletis zephyria, assembly GCF_001687245.7. NCBI lineage: Eukaryota > Metazoa > Arthropoda > Insecta > Diptera > Tephritidae > Rhagoletis > Rhagoletis zephyria. The sequence continues at coordinate 166,401 of NW_016157810.1, read as the reverse complement.
GCGCATTTCTTAAGAAGGTGCCTTAAAATACCCACAAAAAGGGTTGTAAAAACAACCTTCATTTCTTAAGTAGGTGCTATAAAAAAACTACACAAGTAAGTTTACGACATGCAGCTGTGTCTTAAAAAACGCACACAAGCAATTTTCCGATTTGCAATTGTGTCACAGTGATACCTTCATTTTTTAAAACGGTTGAATAAAAAACCCACACAACTATGTTTACGACATGCAAATGCATCACAGTGATGCCTTGGTTTTAAAAGGGTTGTAAAAACGCTAATTTCTAATAATTTTTTTTAATTTCTTTTCTATTACTAAGTTAAATTCATTTTTTCATTTACATATGTTCTGACTAAATAAATTTCTAAAGAGAAAAATAAACTCCAAAAAGAAAAAACATAGGCATTTCGCTGATTTTTTCATGTAAAGTGCAAAACCGGCGATTTTTTGAAATGTTTGTATGGTGAACCCCCAGGGGGGTTCCAGGGGGTGTGCCACTGGCATCGGTGGGTCGGGCCTCCAAAGTTAGTGGGGGTCGGTCATACATTTGGACTCGATTGGAGCACTCTAAATGGGTCAAAGTGGGATTTTTCAAAATTTGCCCCTACCCAAAAGTTCGACCCAAATTGGGGGACATCAGAATTCGTTTTAGAGGTATGGTTCCTTCGGCAAAGTTTCTTATTTTGATCCCTAGAATATGATTTTCACAGAGCAATGGGCGATTTTTTTGCCTCCCCACAAATCGACCCGGCCTAATACATATGTATGCCAACACACCAAATTTGAAATTCATGTGACTTACGGTTTCGAAGTTATAACTGATTAAAAACGTCACGCCTATGAGAGGTGCTACGGCCCCTTGTCAGATCTCATTTTTTATACCCGAGGTTACGTCCGAGGTCACTCTCTATATACGAGTAAAAGCCCCATGAAAATCCATTCAGTAGTTCCGGAGATAAGTGAGTTCAAACAGAAAAACCATCTACAGTTTTGTTATAGTATTGATAGATAGATAAGCGTGGGAAATAGTTTTCGATAAGACACGTCTCATGAATTATATACAATCAACAGCTGTTTACTGCATGTTTTCAGAGAAAAATACTACATTTGTTGCCAAATACCTAGAAAGTGTATCTGAAGTAGAGTCCGACCGATTAATCGACTGATGCCGGGGCTAGTATAGGCCAAGAGAATCGGCATCGGCCGTTTCTGGCCGATTCTTAAGAGAGGTTATGTTATTTAGTTATTTATTTATTTGATTATGTTTTTATTTTGTTATTATAAAAGTTCATAAAAGCATTTGTTCTTGAAATTAATCGGCCGAAGCATCGGCCCATTCTTTGCCGATTAAATTCTGAATATAGTTTAATTTTAAGAACAAATGCTTTTATAACTTTGTGTGATAACAAAAGAAAAACATAATCAAATAACTAAAAAACAATGCCGTATTAAAGAATCCGATTCTTTTGGCCGATACTAGCCTCGGCATCGGCGATTCATCAGTCGGACTCTAATCTGAAGTCAGCATTGATTTTGCTCATATATGATTCATGGTATGGCGGGAAAAAACTTGTCCCATGTATCACATTTCATTAATTGGATAAAATATAAATATAAAATAAATAAAATTAAAATAAATTAAACTATTTAAGGTCTATCCAAAAATGTCGGAGGATGTTTCAACCCTCAAAACTCCTCAGCTGACAGAGGGGAAATACATAACTCCTAAAGGCTAGAATAATGGCGTAACGCATTTGGACACCCTCTAAATACAAAAAATTTTTTCTTTCGACACATTTTAAATTGTTTGAATTTTGAATATTTTAATATTTGTTGGACATTGTTGGGTATTGAATAAATACCCGTGTCATTACGTTCATAAAAATAGTCATTAGTTTGTTTCCACGTGGTATTTCTTAAATGGCATACATCTTTGGCCATTTCCATGCCAAGTGGAAATTCGGCATAAGTTTGTGATAAAACTGTTGTGATCTTGAGGTTTTAATTATTCCGCGGGGCCTGGGTTTAAGCCGGTTCAACTCAACAACAAAAAATAAAAAACAAAAAAGGTTTTTTTTTCTAAAGGTGGCCGCCCATTGACAGGCCAATGACAAATCTCCGAGTGTTTTCTGCCATGAAAAACGGCTTCTTGACTGATTCTCAACGCTTCTATAAATAATTGCTCAGTCATACGACTTGGTTAGGGCGATATGAAGCAGTTAAAGAATTAAGTTATTACAGTTGACCGTGTTTGTCACAAAAGTAAAACGTGGCAGAAAAGTTGATAGTGAGCAGTGTAATTTATTGAAAAATATTAACCAATTTTCCGTGCAATTGTGATTCGGATTCGTATTATTCAATGTTTTGAAATATATTTCGCGAAGGCAAAAAATAAAAATATCTGAGATCACGTTCTTTTTTAGGGGAACCTGGGTGACGGTAAAACTGAAAAATTTAAAAAGGTTTTCATGTGATTTTTGAAATGAACGATCCAAATTAGTCGGTATACATACTTAAGTATGTATTCTAATATTTTGAGAATCAGTGGTTGAATTTTTGTACTGAATGGGTTAGGAAAGCTTAAGTTTAAAAGCGGCAAATTTTAAGGCTTATTGCGTTTCAGACTACGACTAATAAAGCACTTGGACGGATATTGTGAAAGGTTAGACTATACCTTAAAAATTACTGCTTTCTCATGGCCCGCTGTACGGAGCTCTAAGTAGAGTAAGGCCCTTTAATAACCTAAAAATAGTTTGGGTTATCAGATATCTAGCAATACAAGATTAATTGTTGTCTTTCATGAAGTTCTTTAAATAAATCTTGAGCTAAATACTGAAGTAACGGGTGATTTTTTAAGAGCTTGATACCTTTTTTTTTAAAAAAAACGCATAAGATTGGTCCATGACATTTACTTTTTGAAGATAATTTCATTTAAATGTTGACCGCGGCTGCGTCTTAGGTGGTCCATTCGGAAAGTCCAATTTTGGGCAACTTTTTCGAGCATTTCGGCCGGAATAGCCCGAATTTCTTCGGAAATGTTGTCTTCCAAAGCTGGAATAGTTGCTGGCTTATTTCTGTAGACTTTAGACTTGACGTAGCCCCACAAAAAATAGTCTAAAGGCGTCAAATCGCATGATCTTGGTGGCCAACTTACCGGTCCATTTCTTGAGATGAATTGTTCTCCGAAGTTTTCCCTCAAAATGGCCATAGAATCGCGAGCTGTGTGGCATGTAGCGCCATCTTGTTGAAACCNGCATGTGTGTATGTGTTGTCACCGCTGTGAATGCTTCGCCCTTGCAAAAATCTCGACTACTTCATGCATGCATGTAAAGAGTACTCCCTAAGGAACAACAAGGAGTACTCCAAAATTAACCACAATTCCAATGGTCCAATTAACATTGCGATGTCCTAGGGCAGAACCATATACTCCAACTCTGCATTACATCAGAGTAGCCCACAACAACAACAATGGCAGTCTTCACTTCACAGATGCTTTTTAAAAATTAATAAAAACCAGAAAAAAAATTAAAAATTACATGTTGCCCCTGACGGCATTCGAACCCGAACATGCTGGGAGCTAACAACTAACAGCGAGCATCTCTACACGTCCAGCTACAGCTAGACATGCAAATCTGCTTTTAACTGCTCAAATTCAATCACATTTCGTTAAAACACGAGCATGGATCGGGTAACAATAACCTGGTGCAGAGACACGAGATGGTCCGCTACAGCATGAAAAAGGAACACTTTTGTAAGTACTCCAATATACCACACATAGACTACATGGTCCAACGATTTTTGCAGGGGGTATACACCCTGCAGCGGAAATACTAGTACAGAACTAGTGAGTTCACCAGTTTTCGGGAGTCGAATACCGGTACCTTGCAAATCTACCAGCCAGGAGTTGTCCTAGAAGGTGACAATTGACTCCCGCTGCGTATCTTTTCACTAGTACTTGTAGTAGTAACATGTAACCTGATACTTGTCACAGATACTTTTTCATAATTAAAAAAAAGGAAAATAAAGATTTTAAATTATACGTTCTGCATAGTGAGATTTGAACTTGAACACTTTCGGCCGCAACTAATTTCAGCCAGCAACTTTGCGCACAGCTACAGGCACAACATGTATGTAAGTGTGCTTTCAAATGTTCGCTTTGAATCAAGCCAGGCGACGATTTATTCAAATTTAAATTTGTCTTTGCTATTACCACTTCTTAACACTCACTACAAATAAAACTACAGGTTTATAACTTTTTTATGAGAATTAAGAGGGTGTTGTTTTCAAATGCAAAAGTTGTGTTATAAAGTTTGAAATAAATTTTTTGTTTTAAAACAGTGTTGTAGATGACAATGTAGGGAAGTTTTTGCGAAAGTTTCAGAATTAAACATCAAGTAGTTGCAAAGTTATAACACTATTATTATGACTCACACGGTTAGCAGATTAGGGCGCTGCGCTCTAAAAGGCTTTATAACTCGGAAAAGTAAAAAAAGTATTTTTTATTAGTGATTTATATGTAAAAAGAGTTGAGTTAACTAAAAACAATATTAACAAGTAAGAGCAGCGCTGTCTTCTGCTATGCCGAAGGCTTCATACCTTTCATGAACATCTGCAAATTTTACTTAGACAGATTACTGCTTTTGAATACATCTGCATACATCGATAGAGGAGTTACATACCTGTATAAAAAATCGCATCTGAACAATCATAGGTATGGAAGATATACCTTATATTAGCACCAATCTAAGTGATTTTCACTGCTATGTGATCGGTATGTAACCCGGTAACACAATTTATTGGGTTTAGTTTCCTACATAAAGGAGATATATCGCAAAAACTGGTATCTGAACAATCAGTGGTATAGGAGATAAAGCTTATACAGCATAGATTTTGACGATTTTCTCAGTAGACTTTGTATTATCTATATATTAATACCGTAGATGAGCAGAGTTTTTCATAATTGGTTGAAAATTACGGCCAAAACCGTCGTTTAAATATTTTCAAATTGTGTATAGATGTTGCTGCAACATGTTCAATTTGACATGTTTCGCCTGTTGCTTCACTACACATTTGAAATTAAGCTTTGAAATAAACATAAATATGAAGATGAAGAAATAAATGATAACGATGAAGTCAAAAAAAAAGAAGGCAGAAGTGAAGATAAAGGCGAAAATGGAGACAATGACAGATACATAAGAATTAGGGTAACTGAAAGGGTAAGAACATTTCTTGAATTTATGAAGTGAAACTTCTTTAGCGGCAGTTGGTTGGCTGGGAGTAAATTGTCAAATTAAAGGTGAATAATGCACATGCAAATGGTTCTCAGCGGTTTAGCGGTTTGAGAATAAAAACGAAAACAAAGATGCCTAGAGGTACAGGCAAAAACGAAGATCAAAGTAAATTTAAACACTTTAAGGTAAAGGTGAAGAGGAATATGCAAAAATAAAGATAAATATGAAGAAAAGGATGAGGATGAAGATCGATATTGTTACCGATATAAAATTCGATATTCTTATCGATATAATAATCGATATTGCTATTGACAAAATAATCGATGTTATCGATATTGTTATTAATTAAATAACCGCTATTGTTATCGATATAATAATCAATATAATAATCGATATTGTTATAGATACAATAATGGATATTGTTATCGGTATAATAATCGATTAAATAATTGATTTTGTTATTGATTTAGTCATTTATATTGTTAACGATATGTACAATTATCGATTCTGATGATTGTTATATTTATCGCTGAATTAATCGATTTTACAATCGTTGTATTTTTCTATATGTGTATGGATATTGTTATCGGTATTTTTATCAACACAGTTATCAACAGGGTTATCGATACACTAATCGGAACATGGAATGTGATCACATTACATCACATCACATCACATTTTATCATATGATATGAAGAGACATCACATGCTATTGCATCACATAATATGATATCACATCACACGATATCACGTGACATGACATTATATGATATGACATCACATGATATGACATCGTATGACATGACATGGCATTACATGACGTGGCATCACATGATATGACATCATATTGTATGGCATCATATGACATGACATCAGAGGATATGACAACACATGACATGACATCCTATCAATCAATGTTGAGATAGTTTTCGAAAAATGTGGAGATGTCAAAAGTAAAAATTTATAAAGGTATCCAAAGTTATTACATTTTTGAGTTATCGAAATTTATCGAGCCATCGAATTTCACAGTTATCGAAATTGGTCGAGTTAACGAATTTTGTTGAGTTATCGAATTTTAGTGTTCTTGCAATTCATCGAACTATCGATATGTATTAAATCATTGAAATTTATTGATAAACTTGAATGTATCGGGTCAATTCCAAGTCCTGCCGAAGTCCTCCAAAGACTTTCTCAGATAAAAAAAAAATGTTGTTACGTTTTAGCAGAAGATTTTCCGGTTAGTTAATTTGTACCGTATAAGTTTTGCTACGTGTTAAGTTAGAAAACCTCTCCAAGGCTTCTAAAACTAGAAAAACTGTCGAATTTCGATAGTAACTGGCACTCTAGTTATTTATAAAATATCTTACGAAATTTATCGGTTTTAGCTGTTCAAATAAAGGAGTTTTACAGTAAAATTCCATATCTGAACAATCAGATGTATGGAAGATACATATTTGTTATAGTCACCCGATCCTTGTTATTTTCACTGTAATTATTCTTTTAATAATGAGTGAAAATGGTGAGAAATTTCATGTTCCTAGCTGCATAAATGGAGGAGTTATGATAAAAGACCTCATATCTGAACAATCAGTTGTATGGGGGCT
>NW_016157810.1:158075-159536 GCF_001687245.7 Rhagoletis zephyria | reverse complement strand
TTTCAGACAGGGCGACTCCCTTTCATGTGACTTCTTTAATCTGATGTTGGAGAAGATAATAAGAGCTGCAGAACTGAACCGCTCAGGAACAATTTACTACAAGAGCGTGCAATTGCTGGCTTATGCCGATGACATCTTCATCATCGTTAACAAAAACCGCGAAGTCTGTTCTGCCTTTTCCAAGTTGGATAGGGAAGCAAAGCGAATGGGTCTGGTGGTAAACGAGGGCAAGACGAAGTATCTCCTGTCATCAAACAAACAGTCAGCACATTCGAGCCTTGGCACCCACGTCACTGTTGACAGTTACATTTTCGAGAAAGTAGAGAATTTCGTTTACTTGGGAACCAGCATTAACACCGATAATAATGTCAGCATTGAAATCCAACGTAGAATCACTCTTGCCAACAAGTGCTACTTTGGACTGAGTAGGCAATTCAGGAGTAAAGTCCTCTCTCGACGTACGAAAACCACGCTCTATAAGTCACTCATCATGCCCGTGCTGGTATATGGCGCAGAAGCATGGACAATGACAACATCCGATGAGGCGGCTCTTGGGGTGTTTGAGAGAAAGATTTTGCGGAAGATTTACGGTCCTTTACGCGTTGGCGACGGCGAGTACCGCAGACGATGGAACGATGAGCTGTATGAGCTTTACAACGATATGGACATAGTGCAGCGAATTAAAATACAGCGGCTCCGCTGGCTTGGTCATGTCGTTCGAATGGACACCGACGCTCCAGCTCTGAAAGTATTCAACTCGGAACCCGCTGGTGGTAGCAGAGGAAGAGGGAGGCCCCCACTGCGATGGAAAGTTCAGGTGGAGAAGCACTTGGCTTCACTTGGCGTTTCCAATTGGTGTCAGTTGGCACAGAGCAGAAACGACTGGCGTGCTTTGCTGAACTCGGCCAAAATCGCTTAGGCGGTTACAGCGCCAAAAAAGAAGAAGAAGAAGCTTCATAAATATAGGGGTTATAACGAAAAATCTCATATCTGAACAATCAGCTGTATGGGGCTATAGGTTATAATTACCCCATCTTTTTAATTTTCACTGTAAGTATTCTGTAGATAATGGGTGCAAGTACTGCAAAATTTCATGTTCCTAGCTGCATAAATGGAGGAGTTATGACGAAAAATTGTATATCTGAACAATCAGTTGTATGGGAGCTATGTGTTATAGTGGTCCGATTCTTCCGGTTCCGACAAATGATTAATACATTATAAAAATACACCCACCTACCAAATTTTATCCGGATATCTCGAAAACTGAGAGACTAGATTGCATACAAACAGACGGACAGACGGACGGACGGACAGACGGACAGACGGACATGGCTAAATCGACTCAGCTCGACGTTCTGATCATATAAGTATACATTTTAATGGGTCTATCTCTTTTTATTCTGGTACTTACAAACATCGGACCAAAGTTATAATACCATTTCATGCTCATGAAAGGTATAA
>NW_016157810.1:157753-157857 GCF_001687245.7 Rhagoletis zephyria | reverse complement strand
CAATGTGGCAAGCACAATAACCACACCGAGTTTGGTACACATTGGTAGAACGGTTACCGAGATACATATATGTGATCATAAGTGGGCGGTGCCACGCCCATTTT
>NW_016157810.1:144094-157612 GCF_001687245.7 Rhagoletis zephyria | reverse complement strand
ACCGAGTTTGGTACAAATTGGTAGAACGGTTACCTTTATACATATATGTAATCATAAGTGGGCGGTGGCACGCCCATTTTCCAAAATTTTACCATAAACGTATTTCTTGGTAAAGAATTGTTGCAAGCATCAATTTTGAATAAATTAGCTTCAATATTTACTGATTTATCGAAGATTTTGTATTTCTCTAAATTACCGTTATATGGGATGTGGGCGTGGTTATTGTCCGATTTTAAAAATTTTCGGCGATTTTTTATGCTGTACCAAGGCCAACAACTGTGCCAAGTTTGGAAGAAATTGGTGCAGCGGTTACCAAGATATACACATGTAACCATAAGTGGGCGTGGCTACGCCCATTTTCCAAAAATTTATAATATTCTTATTTTTCGTCTAAAAATTATTGTAAATATCAATTTTGAGTGAATAATCTTCAGTAGTTACTAAAATATCGCAGTTTTCGTATTTCTGAAAATTACCGTTATATGGGAGGTAGGCGTGGTTATTGTCCGATTTTTTAAATTTTCAGCCATTTAGTATGCTGTACTAAGGCCAACAACTGTGCCAAGTTTGGAAGAAATTGGTGCAGCGGTTACCAAGATATACACATGTAACCATAAGTGGGCGTGGCTACGCCCATTTTCCAAAAATTTATAATATTCTTATTTTTCGTCTAAAAATTATTGTAAATATCAATTTTGAGTGAATTATCTTCAGTAGTTACTAAAATATCGCAGTTTTCGAATTCTGGAAATTACCGTTATATGGGAAGTGGTCGTGGTTACAGCCCGATTTCGCCCATTTTCAATACCAACCTACCTTGGATTAAGGGAAACCTACATACCAAATTTCGTTGAGATATCTCAATTTTTGCTCGAGTTATCGTGCACACGGACAGACGGACAGACGGACAGACGGACAGACGGACGGACAGACAGACATGGCTTAATCGATTTCTTTTTTCATCCTGATCATTTATGTATACATTTGTCTATATCTATCTCGATTCGTTTTGGCTGTTACAAACAACCGTTATGTGAACAAAATTAATATACCCTTGTGCATAAGTGCGCTCGGGTATAAAAATTACCATAATTCAGAAAAATTACAAATAAATTTTCGTTCAGAATTTTCACCATGAAAATGGGAAAGTTACGTACAAAAATCTATAGAAATCATAGTTTTCGAATTATTTTTCCTATTTTCTGTCTGCTTCGCAGCTAATCGAAAAGTAGCTTGTTTTGCACCGATCAGGGCGCTGGGACATTTGACGTGAATTGCACCCAAAATAATTTAAGAAATAGTAGTTATAACTAAATATATGTAAAAAGGGGTATCTTCATATGTATTGCTTTATTTTAGTACTTTTGAGCCCGATATTTGCGTGGTGGTCACACGAGGGAAACAGAACATGGATAAGTATTCAAAATTTATTATTTATATTTAAATGATAAATAAATAAATAAGGGAGCAGTATTATATTAAAACGGCCAATAACCTTTAGAAGGTGCAATATGTAACCTATAGCTCGATTTATTACTACCTGGAGCATAATATGCTATTGGAACTAGTAATGTAACTAGTATCTACGAAAGAGACAATTGTCTTCGAACCCACTGCAGGGCATATACTTTCTTAATTACATATGCAAAAGCATCCGAAACAGTGTTGCCAAACATGGGCTTTTCCTACCAAAACTGGTAGGTTTTTTTCCATTTGGTAGGTTGGTAGGCTTGATTGGATTTTGGTAGATTTCGGGACAATGAGTAATAGTTATTTGCAGAAAAAATAAAATATGTGCGTATCCCCAAATATTTTAGCAACCTTTTTTACACAAATATTTCACCGGTGCGTTCGTACACTGGCGGCCACAAACATGTAAATATACCTGATTCCTAAGAACAAACTTTTACCTTATTATTGCCAAAACGTAATACGGACATCCATATATCGCGATCTAAGGGAGAAAAGGTGCCAAGTCGATTTTTAGACATTTTTCAGGAGAGACGAAAAATTGATGTAGTCTCGTATTACCTGTCATTCTGCATAAAAAACTAAACTTTGAAAAAAAATGGACTTGGCAGCTTTTCACCTTTAGGTAGCGATATAATTTATGGCGTACTTGGACGAAGATTCCAGAAAAGTCTGCCAATTGGCTCGTACTCAGCCATATTTCAGGCGGAAATCTTCCCAATCGAAGTCTGTGTTCGCGAATGTCATCATAGAAGGCCAATGAGGCCAGAATAAATATTATGTCGGACATTCCGGCAGCGTTGAAGGCCTTAGAATCTTTTAAAACGGAATCAAGGCTTGTAAACTCTTGAACCACCTGCGAGCCCACAATAGCGTCACGCATAAAGGGTTTGAAGGCAACGAAAGGGTTGACTGTCTCGCAAAGCGTGAAACCCAAATGCGTTTGCATGGTCCCTGCCTTTCTGTGGTACATCTAAAGGATACACTGCAGACCTACTTACGAGCTAGCTGGGAATAATCTCAAATTTCTGCCTACTGGCGGAAGTCAAAGGGAATAAGACAATCAAAGATATGCATAACTCTTTCCAGCAGGAACTCCGAAAGACACCTTGAACTTAGAACTCTTACTGGCAACCTGACAGCACACTGCAAGTTAACGTACGGTTTTAATTAAATGGGTCTTTCTGTAGAGACGGACCGTAGGGTTTGTCGGCTGGGGAAAGAAACCCCAGAGTATATTCTATGTGCCTGTCCACGAAGCATGAATTGTAGATTGATACACCTTGGAGAAAGATTGCCTTCTCCATCTTTAAATTTGGAACATGACCTCATCCAAAGTGCTGAACTTTTTAAATAGCCTTAGGTTGGAGTGATTACAATTTTGATTTAGCACAATATATCTTCTTAGAACACAGCGCGGGTATCATCGACATAATAATAATAATATCGTCACTAGACACGAATAAAGAGCTCGGAAAAACTGTCTGGGGAGTTCTGGGGAATACTGTTGCACTCGAAAATATAGTTGACCGCGGACATAAGTTTGTTGGTCTTTCTTCGCTGTCAAAGAGGTTAACGCGGCTTTATTTTCCGTCACCTATGGCTTTGTTTCTTTTCTTTTCTAGCAGATAATTATCAGGAAGAAGAAGAATGAGAAAATTGAAAGAATTACGCTCACAGAGAGCGAAATAACGAAAAAGTAAAGAGACGCAAAACTAGCAGAAACTAGCAAGTAATCAGCTGATCGGCGTATTTGACTATTGAAAATATTTGTCGCGAATTTTTGTTTATCCATTTTAACAGCTGCTAGTTTCTGCTAGTAAAAATTTTACTAACAAGAATTAGCAGGAGAGCCAAAGAAAGAAGAGCGTAAGAACGAGAGAGAGCTGCTAGTTTCTGCTAGTTTTTTGGGTTAACAAACGCTTTCCAGCAGAAATTAGCGATAATTTGTGATAATTATCTGTTAAGAAACAAAGCTTATGTTAAGAGTCTTTCTTCGCCGAAATTTTTTTTACGCCTCTTTTTTCGCTATCAACTTTTGAGCTCGCGTCTTTATTTGTATCTGGTGACGATATGCATGTATGTGTAAAGAGACAAATGTACATATGGATAAGTTTGTACAGTAAAATGAATCGTTATACGCAGTTAATTTGTTTTTATTAATCTAGTTGTGTTTTAGTTTTACTAAATGTTATTTGCAGAGAAAAATGCTTCATTTTAATACGGGCGTATTTGAATTGAATATTTCAATTATACGTAGTGTATGTATGATGGAAAAATCCATTTTGTTAACACTTTTCACTTGATTTAAATACGAGCATTTTTATATGGTAATCAAATAATATTTTTTTATTCTTACAACGCGTTTTTTTCTCAGTGTAGATACGTAATGCCTAACTCCCCAAAAAATTTGCTCTAGTTATTTATTATTTTTAAGATTTATATTTTTTTCCTTTTTTCAATTCAATTCAATTCAATTCAGTGTTTATTTAGTCTATGAGCACAAAAAATCTTACAGACTAGAGTAAAATTAATATGTGAAAAATTAAGAACTACACTAGGAGTACACAGATTGAATTAAACTTCTGAAAGACTGCCTACTAATAGAAAATTCAATACTTTTTTTTAACTTTTTTTATACTGGATCCTTTAAAGAAAACTATACTTCCAGCCTGAATACATACAATTGTATAAAAAATCAAATATAAAAGAAATTCCCATTGCCTCACCGCTGCGCAGTTGTTATGTATGTAAGTGATACTTTTATCGCCACCACGCCCGCTGAGCAGTCACTTAATATCCTTTTCGATTGCCTAAATTCAAATAACCCACTCCTTTGGAAAATCATTTGGTCGGGAAATTAAAGTCGGCATTTCACTGGTTTTCTATGTTTTGTTTGCACTTTTTCGCGGTTTTGTTTGTTCTATCCTCCTCTGTTTTGCGATTCAAAGATAAATATCAAATGTAGCTTCACCACTTGACGCGCTAACCACCTGCGGTTACGGCTAACCTTTACATGCATTTGAAATTATAAAAATGTAAATACATTCGTACATATGTATGTACACACGTATGTAATTGTGTTTGCGATCTATTAAAGTATGCGTAATATTGTTGAGCAATCAAGGCATTTTAGTGCATCGATGCGGGGCAATGGTATATTAGGATCGTGGGAAATCCACTGACTTTTTTGCTTTTGCACAAAGCAAATACTTTACCGTCAAGTAAATAGGATGAATCTGATGATATCAAATTGTAAATTGTTCGTTATTGTAAATACAATGTATATATGTATGTACATTAGGGTGCCCCAAATAAAAGTAAAGTCGGAACTTTAATGCTCTTACCGGAGAACGTCTTACCCCCTAGGATTCCAGTAGAATATTTATGCATACGACATTGCTGTTGGTGGCATGGCTTGCTGCTGTGTATACATGCCAGTATAAATGAACCTTCATTTCCATTTAACACGCGTGGTTTCTCAGAGCGTATGCGTACTCTAACCATACACTTGTAATACTGCTGTATTATGTAGCTGTATTAATGTTTCAAACATACAAAAATGCATTAATGGAACAGTATTAAAGCATTCTTATTCCCATATTTAAATGCTACTTCTCTGATACATTTTGATATATGGAGACATACAAAAGAGTAGCACTTACTTATGCAAATGCATATCTTGTAAAAGCCCGTTTGTGCTGAAAATAGTATCGCACAACACGTCCGTTCAATAAAATTTTTGTACAAGACTGAAAATATTACAAAAATTCCACATTAAATTTATCAAGAAATGTACTTAAAACAATTTGAATTTATTCATGGAAATTCATGACTACGCATGAATTGTTCACACGAATGCACTAATATAGCAAGCATTCTTCGTGAATGCATACAACCGATTTCTACTGGGATTATACTCAATCGAAAAGTATTACATATATGTACCTTCCCCTGATTTTTTTCCAAATCACACATACCTCTATTTCTGCCGTGACCTAGAACTGATATATTCCACTTCACGCTGATTTTGGTTCTGGCTCTTTACATTAAAGAAACCCTTCATGCAAAAACCTGAATTGATCAGATGCTTTTAAATTAATACAATTTAAGTTTAGGGGCCCCTGATTTTTCAGTCCGGGGCCCGAGTTTTCTTTTGACGGCCCTGTGTATAAAAAATTGCTTCTGAAAAACAAATAATTTAAATATTACGTAATTTCAAATGTTGTCTTATTCCACTGTGCCCCAATTTTATGACAATTCAAATCATCCCGGACTTTGTTAATATTTTCTGAAAGTATCTACACATATAAAGCAACAAAACACTCGATGAATTTGCAAAACTTAGCTCGTATTTTCATGTCCCGGTCTAAGTAGTTTTCAAATAATCGGAAAAATGCTTAAAATAAATGTCTAAGTGAAATTTAAAGTTAGTAAACCCTTACTTCAAGAAACCCCGCAAAAAGCAATTTTAGAAGGTCGTAAGAGGATTGATATATTCTAGAAAATTATTCTTCGTAAAATTTTACGGAAGGTCTTCTCAGGCAAAAACTTCACCAACGTAAAAGCCTCTATAAAATTAAAACAAGAAATCAGTACTAAAAAGGAATAACAGCTAAACTCAATTTTAAAATTTAAAAAAAAAAAAAAAACAATTTTTTCTGTTGGTCTTTTATTTTAATTTTTTAGAGACCTTGCCACATAAGGCAGCTCAAATTCGGTGTTGGATTTGTGGTGGGAGAGAGACTCCGTCGCCGATGGACCAGCGTCTAGCCACAATCCGCATCAAAGCGAGATTCTGTGCAGCCATTACCCACGGCAGAGAAGGACGGGGAGTACAAAGATCTTTTCTATGAGCGCTTAAAGCGCGCCTACCAGCTCTGCCCCCGCCATGATATCAAAGTCGTGATTGGCGATTTCCAGTGATTTAGACGTTTATACACTCCGAGGCCCAAACATTTGCTCGGACCATAATCTTGTTGCAGCCACGATACACGACTTATGGAAGGTTTCAAGACCAGGGCGAACTCCTGTAAGAACAACAGTGGCGACCTAGAGGCCGCTGTCCACCGATGTTCGCCCTATTTACAGGCAACAGCACTGAAAGAAGTGGAGAAGACGAACCCGAGCCCCCAGTCGGTGAAGACGCCGTCGATGTTACACCGCCTGACTGTGACGAGGTACGATTAGCTGAAATTACGCGGCTGAGAAACAACAAAGCTGCTGGATCTAACGGCCTGACAGCTGAGCTGATAAGGTGCATGTGTCAACTTTCATGCAGAATATGGTCAGATGAACGCATGCCGGACGACTGGAATTTAAGTGTGCTCTGCCCAATCCACAAGAAAGGCGACCCCGCCATTCGCGCCAAGTACCGCGGGATCAGCCTTCTAGGCACTGGTTACAAGGTCTCATCGAGCGTATTGTGTGAAAGACTAAAGCCCACCGTCAACAACCAGATTGGGTCTTATCAGAGTGGCTTTAGACCTGGCAAATCTACCATAGACCAGGTATTCACAATACGCCAAATCTTGGAAAAGACCCGGCAGAAAAGATCGACAATCACCTTCTATTTTTCGACAACAAAGGCGCTTGCCCCTTGTCTTTATGCCACGATATCTGAATTTAGTATCCCACCGGAACTGATACGGCTGTGTGAAATGACGTTGAGTAATCTCTCAGCTCCGCCAGAATTAGGAAGAACCTCTCCGAGCCGTTTGATACCAAACGAAGTTTCAGACAAGGTGACACCCTTTGGAGAAGATGATAAGAGCCGCAGAACTGAACCGCTCAGAAATAATTACTACGAGGCTAGATCTGAAAGTGTTCAACTTGGAACCCGCTGGTGGTAGCAGAGGAAGAGGGAAGCCCCCACTGCCTTGAAAAGACCAAGTGGAAAAGAACTTGGCTTCACTTGGCATTTTCAAGTGGTGGCAGTTGGTACAGAAGAGTAGCGACTGGCGTGCTTACAGAGCCAAAGAAGAAGGAGAAGAAGAATATTAAAAATGTATAATGCATATACCCTGTTATTGTAATATACATGTGTTTTTGTACTCCTGCTATCACCTTATATGTATTAAACAAGTAGCAGTGTACCGACCAACTCGCCTTGACTGTGGACAGGGTTGCCACATTGGTTTACATTGAATTACCAAAATTGGTAGAAAAAGTTTGGGTTGGTAAAAAGGTAAAGTCTTTCTCTTTTTGGTAGATTTTTGTTAAGGTATTTTGATTGAAAAACAAATAAAACTTAATTCCGGCTTTATTTTTCGTAATTGTCTTTATATTATAAAGGTCTTTCCAAAAGTGTAGTCTACTTTATTGCATTAATTTTCGAACGCTTTAATGCATACTTTTTATATTTACACATATGTACATACGATATTTATGTATGAATATCGATAAAAGGCGAACATATCGTGCTCTATTCAAAACTCATTTTACAGGAATCCTTTTGATTACCTAAACTAGAGATTCTCAAATGTGCGCGTGCAAAGCTATGCACAGCGGGCTAGGCAAGCGCGGAAAGAAAAAGTAACCGGAAGGCGAAAACGGAGTCAGAAGAATAGTGAGATTGTATGTGTGACAAAACACTTGTTGCAGTGATGCCAAAAGTGAGCATACCTAATGTGACCAACCGCACTTCTTTCCTTGTACTTCGTACTTCGCAGTACAGTCAAATGTACTTCTTAGCAGTACAGTCAAATGTACTGTTAGCAACAATTTTATATAAATGTTTTTGCGTCAAAAATTGCGATAGCGGTTCGAAAATTGTCGCTAGCTGGTCCGATAAATTCGTTCAAACCGTTAAAGTACCTACATACCTGCGCAGCTGCAAAGGTCTCTGAAGGTATAGAACTGCGTGCGGACCGGGTACATCCCCAAGGCTTGGAGGGTAGTCAGTTTGCTTTCATCCCGAAGACCGGAAAAGGTTTACATGTTTCCCCTAGGGATTTTAGGCCTATCAGTCTCTTCGTTTTTGTTAAAAACGCTATAGAGACTGATGGACCTGTACATATGAAACGCGATTCCTCGTGACTGTCTTTCAAGAGCTCAATATGCTTATTGAAAGAAAACGTCGCATGAAGATTATGCAGTAGGTGCCTTCTTCTATGTCGAGGGGGCCTTCAACAATGTCACTCCAGAGGAAATAGTCAAATATATTCACAATTTGGGGATTGAAACCAACCTAATAAGCTTAATTCGAGAAAGAACTGTCGCGGCGGAGTGGGGGAGCGTTTGCACTTAGTGCAGAGTCAAAGGGAGTACCCCAAAAAGTGGTGTTCTATATCCCCTGCTCTGGATTGCGGTTGCAAGCGACCATCTAGAGGAACTGGAAAAAGTGGGCTGTCGGGTAATCGCCTAAGTAGATGATGTACAACTTTTGGTTAAGGGACGATTTATATACACCGTTTTTGGTCTGGCTCCAGGTTACCTGCACCAAGTAACTAGCTGGGCGATCAACTGCGGCTGCCGTAAAAGTCCAACATTAAGGAAAGGGTAGAAAATGTCGGTTGCCTTGTACTGTAGCGTTATCGGTAAAAGGTGGTAATTCATTAGCTCTAGGAAACCAGATTTAAGCCTATATTGTTTCAAGGAGCCCTTGTCTGAATTGTCGCAGCACAAACTGCTATTAGGCTAAAGGAAGCTGGGTCCTTTTGTGACATAAAGAAGGAAAAGAAAAAGTTTCTCTGCTGCATCAAATGTTTTTATAGCGCACTATAAAACACGTTAACTCTCAAGGGCTAGTGATGGGTGTTCTGAAAGGTCATGTGCGGTTGGTATTCATGCGGTGACACTAGGAATTTCGACTGATCCTTTTGCAACAACTGTCAAGAGGAAGATGAAGTGGAATCATCTCCACACTTTCTTTTAGACTGTCCAACCTTCCCGAGGCTAAGATGGAAGCATTTTGGCTCGCACTTCTGAACAAGCACTGAGCTCCCAGAGATCGAAATTACCCTTCAAACCATTTTTTCAGAGTATTCTGTATTGTAAAGAAATTTTAAAGAATTCTTTAAGACTTAATTCGAATTTTTGCCGAATTTTCTAAAATGAAATAAATTACGCACACTTCCATTCTTTTACGAAATTTCGGAAGAAAATCTGAAGCAACGAAAATAATGCTGCTATGTGAAGAATATCTTTCAGAATTTTTCCAGAATTTTCTTTATTTTTCGTACAGAAATTTCTTTACTAGTTCGTGTCAACCACTTCATATAATTTTCTTTGAAAATTCATAAAAAAATCGTTACAGAAATGAGATACTCCTAACGATTTCCTTAAGATTTCAGGAACTTTGGTTTGCAGGGTAGCCGCATTCGAACTTTCGCGTTCAGCTCGCGGCGTTAAATTAATGCAACCAAACCTGTACTTCTTTGAGCTATGAAATAGTTGGTCAAATTAAGCATACCCAAAACTTTTACCGATAACAATCAGAGACGTGAACCGGTTTTGAACTGGAAAATCGCTTTTATACGCGGGCGCACTTGTGCACAAGGGTATATTAACTTTGTTCACATAACCGTTGTTTGTAACAGCCAAAACGAAGCGTGATAAATATAGACAAATGTGTACATAAATGCTCAGAATCAATAGAGACGTCGATTACCATGTCTGTCTCTCCGTCCGTCTGTCCGTGTACACGATAACTCGAACAAAAATTGAGGTATCTCAACGAAATTTCGTATTAGATTGCCAAGGTAGGTTGGTATTGAAAATAGGCGAAATCGAACTTTAACCACGTCCACTTCCCATATCACGGCATTTTCGGAAAATGCAAAAACTATGATATTTGAGTAAATATTGGATCCAAATTGTGCAAAATTATTTTGTGAAGTAGAACTCGATAAATCAGTAACTACTGAAGCTAATTCACTCAAAATCGATTACTAGAATATCCACTTAGCAAAAAATTAGACTATTATACATTTTTGGTTAATGGGCGTGGCGCCGCCCACTTATGACCACAAATGTGTACCTCGGTAACCGATTCATCGATTTCTATCAAACTCGGTGCTCTGAATAACCTTAATACAAGAAAGAAATTCGTTGAGATTTCAACGTGTGTGGTGTGGTTCGAAAACCGATCGAAGTTTGACGAAAATGTTCATGTCTTTCGAATTAATTTTAAATAATAAAAATAATAATGAAAGTTCTGGCATCTTTCGACTATTTTGTTTTACTTTGGTGTTCGTTTTGGTCTCAATTAAACATTAAAAGTGCATATTTCAAACATGGTTTTTATTATGATTTTGTGAATTTTCGGGGCTTGCGGTTTTATCGGGTGTGTCGGGAAATGATTTTGGTCCCGCCCCGCCCGCCATATTTTTACAGATCTTCCCGATATCGCCCATCCCGGCCAATTTTAAATCATTACCGTGGGTCCCGCGGATGTCACTATCCCGCGCCCGTCTCTAGCATAGAGGCATTAGAAGGCACGCAGTTTCATTTTCGAACGAAGGCAAATGTCCTATTTGATCGCTTATTTTCACGCGTTTTATTATAGAAAAATCACCTGTGGTAATGTTATCGTTTATTTGGGAAAACATTCAAATAAATTAATTTTAAGTTAATTTTGTTTGATGGTACAAATACCTTTGTTTTTCGCTTGCTCTCATTTTAAATATTCGCTTCTGCTAAATACGTTTACAATATTCTACTTTTGAATTGTCTACCTTCTTTTTCTTATTAACCGAATTCAAAAAACGGAGGAGGTTATCTATTCGTCGTGTATATTTTCTCGCCCGCTGTTAGTACAAGTAAGTGTTACTTGCCGCGGAAAAGCGGGACGCTCAATTTGGAAACTGTCAAACGCACTCAATGACACTAGACGAAAATAAGTTAATTTAATTTCAAGTGCGAAACAACAAAGGCAATAAGGTAAAAAAATAACAATACAAATGGAATGCGGAGCAATGGCAACGCAATGGCTTCAATATCAGTTTCTGAAGAGAAACAGCAACAACAACCAGCATAGCAGCAGCAATCTAGACAACAAAAATCCATTCACCGATTGATGTCGTCTTTAGAAATAAGACCCCTTTCAGACACGTAGGACGGCTGGTATTGAAAATGGAAAAAATCGGACAATAACCACTACTACCTCCTATATAACGGTAGTTTTCAGAAATACGAAAACTGTGATATTTTGGTAACTAGTGAAGCTTATTCACTCAAAATTGATATTTACAATGATAATAAATTTTTGGAAAGTGGGCGTTACCGCGCCCACTTATGATTACATCTGTATATCTCGGTAGCCGTTCCACCAAGTTCCCCCAAACTTGGCACAGTTGTTGGCCTTATTATTATTGCTATTTTATTTTTTCCTCCGAGAAGTTTTTTAATTGTAGCTATATCCTGGTAAATATGGTCGCCTTGTTCATCACTGAACTGTCCAAAATTATGCGGGAAGAAGTCCAAATGAAAATGAAGGAAATTAATTTTAATGGACATGTTAAAACCCATTCCAACGTAAGCATTCGAAAAATCGTCAACAGCCGTGAGATAGTCGGCGCTTCTGTGGTTTCCAAAGAAATTATTGCATAGCGCTACAAAACACTTCCATCCACGTTTTTCTACAGAGCTTAGCTTAGCAGACTTGAAATCAAGACTTAACGTGTCTGAAAGGGGTTTAAGCATTTTACAAGCTTGCCTGTTTCTCTTTTTCTTGTTGCCACAAAGCTTTCTGCTTTACTTTTAAATCTAGTACCTACCCAACAAACACTGGAACAAACATTTTCAAACGCTTGAGAAAATCTTTTTCTCAATTTGATTTTCAGCATTGCTTATCATTTGAAACGAGACATTTCCTAAAATTTTTCTTAAATATTGTTTATCAACTTGAGAACGGAAGTCTATTGGCAGTCCGGTACATTAGTCGCAAAATAGTTCTTCGAACACGCGGTCGCTGTTATTCGCAATTTGTCTGTCGGAAAATCGTTCGAGTGAATTGCAATGCATTTCTTTTATTGATTTGAGTGAAAATTGTTTGATAATAGCCGTGTTTTATTTGTCCAGAAATTTAAGCTATTAGCTTATTTTGTATGGAGGACTTACCCAACATAATTATATTGGCTTATGAAAAGCTATCTTGGCTTGTATATTGAACAAGAGGCATTGCCATTCTGCATCAGACATTTTCTCCTTCAGCCAATCAGAAAGAGGCAACCACTTACTTTGACACTATTTGCAGTCAAACAACTGTCAAAATTAGGCTAACATAGGAAATAAGCTAATTTCGTTTTATTTGACTAAGATTTAGCTATTTGCTTGTGATGGTTGAATAAAACATGCCTAATATTATTTTGTGATTGACCGTTTTGTGACTGATCAGCCGACAAAAGCTGCTGACTGGCCACTAAAACTTAAAACCGAAAGAAATAGTCTACTGCATCGAGGGTGACCAACCAGAAAGTTGCCTGCTTAAAATTAAATAATATTTTAATGTTAAAAAAATACTTATTTAATGTGTAAGTATGATAAAAGGGCTTACGCTCTATTGAGAATGCAATAAATAACAAGTAATTTTTAAGAAAAAACAAAACCGACTTCTCTTCATGATCCATCGTTCGAATTTAAACCAAATTAGAATTGGACCACCTGTGAGGTAACACCTTTACTTTAAAAGAATAATTATTTTTAATAATTATAATATAATTATAATTATAGAAATCGGTTAACGTGGTACAATATATGCGGTAACATACATAAGAACAATATATACAGGGTGTCCCAGAAGTAACGTGCCAAACTTTCGGGGAAGGTAGGTGGAGGGTGAGCTCACTGATAAACAAAAAAAATTTCAGGTAAAAGTGTCACCGTTTTTGAAATATTTACATTTTTTCGAATTTAAAAAAAATCGTGCCTTTTCATGTGTTTTCTTTAACTGCAACTACAAACCGGCCAATACTTAGTAAATTTTTTATGTAAAATACTTCCAGATAGTTGCCTCTCCATACTCAAATGCAATGTAGTTAAAATATATTAAGGAACCATCATAAAATTAGGACTATTTCTGGATTTTTAACTTTTTGATATTTTCTT
>NW_016157810.1:134070-142460 GCF_001687245.7 Rhagoletis zephyria | reverse complement strand
CTTCACAAAAAATATTGATAGATATAGCCCTTGTTATAGACTCTAGTCCGAATTCCGGTAAGTAACACAAAATAATGTCAGGAGCAGGTAATAATGTACCTTTGTACTATTTAGCATGTCATTTGACGGTAACAAGAGCAAATTCAATTTAAATCTATTAAAAAAATTCTAGCGTGTCTCAGTCCTTTACCCACAAAAGCGGCTTTAACTTTTTTTTTTCTATTCAAGACAGTAAGTGTGGCACCTTTCTGAAATCTTTATTAAATGAGCAATTTTTTTATGTAATGTAAAGTTATAGCTCAGTACATTTTTTTTCACTAGAGATAGTCAAAGTTGGAGAAGAAAATATCAAAAAGTTAAAGATCCCGAAATAGTCCTAATTTTATGATGGTTCGTTAATATATTTTAACTACATTGCATTTGAGTATGGAGAGGCAACTATCTGGAAGCATTTTACAAAAAAAATTTACTAAGTATTGCCCGGTTTGTAGTTGCAGTTAAAGAAAATACATGAAAAGGCACGATTTTTTTTAAATTCGGAAAAATGTAAATATTTCAAAAACGGTGACACTTTTACCTGAAAATTTATGGTTTATCAGGGAGCTTACCCCCCCACCTACCTTCCCCTAAATTTTGGCACGTTACTTCTGGGACACCCTGTATATTCCGAAGAATGTTTACCTTCCTCCTTTTCGTGAAGTCGGTTAAAGAATATAGTATTTTTCTATAAAAAGTGTGTGCTTCTCTTACATGCATCATTGGCAACATAATACAAATATTTCAATGAGAATAACTGGATTTCATTTCGTTCCGTTCCTCTCAGGTTTGAGAAAAAGTTGAGAATTCAATATTTCCCCATTTGAAAATAAAAGAAAATTCCATTTTAAAAATGTGCTTTTGGTTAAAGAACGCTATCAACGCTTTTTTTATTATTATTACCTCCCTTTTATTAGCTCGGGATGTAACTCTGTAATATTGATGCGCCTAAAAGATGCAGCGATTTCTATTCTCAAGTTTCATACCTGATGACAGTACGAATGGAAATTATAATAGCGAGGTTTTAGCCTTTTAAACTATAATTTTATTTGAGATGCATTTGAGAAGTAACGATTGAGATTTGATAAAAAGGACTGATTCTCAAATGCATTTAAAATTGAGATTTAGCAGAAATGTTTATTGGGTAAAAACGTATGTACGTACATATGTTTGTGTGTAGATTAGCCGTTTATATTGAAAATGGCATAAGTCATTTCATGGCGTCTGACTTCAGTGATCATTTGCCGATATCCGAACGAGTCTGTTATTCGATCAACTTTATCAGCTAAAGGTAAGAAATTTGTTTATTAGTTTATGGCGGTACAGAGATTTACAGATGCACTTGTTAAAAGTAACCAATAACTTAAGCACAAGAGAGGGATATGACTTATGCTACTTTCAAAATTAACGGCTCCTACGTAGGTATGTACGCCGAAAAAAAAGATGCTGCGAAAGCGCAAAGCGGATATTGTTTTATTTCCGATGAGTAGCTAAAATCAAATGAAATCCAAATTGCATAGCATACAAGGGTTTGATTCGTCTTGGCAACATCAAGGCGAACTATGCACTGCAAAAACAAAAAAAGAAAACAGACACATTCGCAAACAATATGAACCATCGCCAAGTCTACATGTAATGCGATCTTCGGAAGTTGACTTAAAAGTTACTCCGGCCAAGGCGCTTAGTTATTGTTTTCCTACAAAATTAAATGTCTTACAATTTATCCGTCGCCTCAAACTAGGTACACCCAAACAACCACCATCCCCATACTACCATTATCTTCATCTTTACTTGCAAATATTTATGTATTTATGTGTGTATTTATGCATTGAAGCAAATACATGATAAAGGCAGGTTGCAAGTTCAACTCAAGTTTCTTCGTATCTTTGCGTTTGTTGCCGACATTATACAACTTCAAGCTACTATCCGTGCTTCTCTAAAACGTTCTTGTTTTTGTGGTATGTTATGTCCGACGAGGCGTGAAATTGTATTTAACTTTTTGTATACATTTGAGGCTTTTATAAGTTGCTTTTGCTGGTTGCCAACCAGCAGTCAAACTTGAGATGTCACGAAGAAGAAGACCAAAAGATGCGGAAAATGGCGGGAATTTGTACAAAATAGCTTTTCTTTATGATCTTTCAGCAGAGAAGTTTGTATTGTTTTTGATTTTTTGTTCGCCCTTCCATTTTAAGTTATCTGCTGTGCCTTACTGTTGCATTGATTGGGCAAGTGCATGTGTATAAGTGTCTCTAAAGAAAGATTTCACATTTGTAAATTGTCATTTGCAGGCATCGAGAGTAAAGTACAACTTGGATGCCTGTACATTGGGAAAAAATTAAAAGTGCGTTTAATAATTAAGATATTGTAAAACCTTAAACAATAGGACATAAACGGAATCCGAAGAACCTTAATGAACAGTTTATAGCTGCAAATCCCGTAGCAAATACATAATCCAGAAATTTGATACCAATTTTCTCTGATAAGTAACTCCGGTACCTTTTACTGAAATTAGACTTCGACAAACCTTCGCCATATTTAACGATATGTCTACTGAAAAAGAAGATAGAAAAAGAACGATTTCGTGGTGTGTTTTTCCTTTTCTTTTCTGCAAATACTTCTTTCGTAAAATAAAAAGGGCGCTATATCTATGATTCGAGCACTTCGGATAAAAAATTAATACTAACGATCGTTTTCACCAAGTCAGGTCAACTATAATTCCCCGTTAAACATCGTTAACGCCCCCATGTTATACACATGCTGTCGATAACGATGTTTAACGGGAAATTAGGGCCTTTTCGACCATTTATGGTTGATACTAATTCCCCGTTAAACATCGTTAACGACCAATGCCGTTTGTTCAATGTCTGGTTAATACAAATCGGAGGTAGAAGTAGTACCACATACGTGCACAGTGGCGGATTTAGGATCCATGGGCCCCTAGGCTCTTTCCGTGGTGCGGGCCCCCCCCTGGGAGTACTAAGGGAAACGGCGACCCTTTCTTTTTTAAGTCCAGAAAATCCCATTATTTGCCAAGAAGCTCGGGATTTTCGGGATTTGTAATTTATACTGGTGGCAGTAATAGAAACACGTTATGTTGACCAGTTTTGGCTATATTTGTTTTGTTCATTTTATGTTAAATATTTTTACCTCGCTTTTATTAGCTCGGGATGTAAGTATGTAATATTCATGCACCTAAAAGAAGTAGCTGATTAGAGTACGAATGGAAATTTTAATAGCGAGGTTTTATTTTTTTAAACTATAATTTTATTTTGCAAATATAAATAGTAAAAAGCGTTTTGAGTACTACAACCATATTAGTAAAAAATTAGGTATGCCATACTCTCACTCATACTCGAAGGGTTAAATAATTTATTTATTAGTGTTTCGTCGTCAATGTAGTGCAAATATTTGTCAACATTTTAAAAATTTGTCAATAAAATTTTAAAAATTAAAAGACTAAATATCAATCCATTATAAGATAAATTACTTAGAGCCCATTGGATGTCCATATGCGTGTATGTATGTACATTAGGGTGGTAGAAAAAAACAATCGGAATTTTAATGCCCTCACTAGGATTGTTCTATATCACAAATATATAACCCAATTTTTATTTTGAAATAAAAGATTATTTAGAGATCGCTCGAAGCGCTTAAAGTATTCTACATATGTATTTTATATATATGTACATATGGGGGAAAAACATATTTTCGTTGAAATGGTGTAGAGTTCTTGAAAATCAATATTTTTCGATCGGAAAACTTTGGTTCTACTCAGGAGACTTCCAGTAGTAATACCCAATTGCTTATTTAACGAATTTCCAATACTAAAGATATTTTATTGGTCTCTCCATTGCATTTTTGGGGGTTTTTGGCGGAGCTATAACATATAGTTACTATGGAAAAATGGTGGAGTATTAACTAATAAGCCTAGTAGCTAGTGTTCACATTTATTGTAATTTGTAATGGTGTAGTATTCCGATCGAAAGGTATTGATTTTTAAGAATTCTATACCATTTCTATGAAATACATGGAAAACTTTGTGCGACCTCTAAATATTTTTCGATTTCATAATAAAAAATAGGGGTATTTTTTCGCTATAGACAATCCAAGGGGGTGAGAGCATAAAAATTTCGACTTTAGTTATTCACGTACATTTTTGCACCAACCTAATGTACATCCATACATAGTTTATTTTGTTGTTTTTGGCATTGTTGCAATTCATGCGTAGACATTGGACTTGACACTTAAAATGTTAAATTGATATTTGTGTTGTATGTAGTTATGTGCATATTTTTTCATAGCCTTTATTATTTTAACATCTTACTTACCTACACAAGCAGTTCTTTGTGCGATAAATGCAAACAGAAACGAGTTGGCTTGATTCCCTGTCAATATGAAGGTAAGCGCCAGCATTTCGGCAGCTATAATGAGACAATACATACATATGTATGTATGTTCATATGTACTCTTACAAGCAGCAAAGGTATGTAAATACCTATCAGCACGGTAGGTCCATCAGCCGTAACCGCAGTAGCTTCGCTGAAGCCATCAGTAGTTAGCAGTTTCAATATATGTATAATTCAAAATGAATAAATTTCTTAGTTATTAATTTTTGTTGATCTTGCAATGATTCGAAATGGCTTTGAAATAAGTTACCGCCTGTTCATAACGCATACATGTTCATATCGCTCATTTGCAGCAAGAGTGGCATAATCCAAAAAATCAAAAACTCGAGTAAATCGGCTTTAAAGTTTACAGATTACATTCGCTCCCTTAGTAAAAATTAAGGCACCTTTTCTTCTCATGAGCTATTGTGAATCGATACAAACATGCAATTTTTACAGCATATAAAGGGAGAGGTGGCGGTCATTTCTGCATACATACATATGTAGCTAAAAAATAATTAGTTTCTTGATTATGACACTCTTGCAACAAACGAGCAATATCTATGTATCTATGCGTAGTTTTCTTTTTGCAATCACCACTGTTATTATTATTATTATTATTGTCTTAAAAATTGTGTAAACATTTCGGAATATTGAATGGACCGCCAAGTCGACAAGGCGGAGAAAACCATCATTGAATGTCGGTCGTATAGTCGAATGGTTGGTTATTTAGTTGGTCGAGACAATTCGTCGTCGCATTAACGGTCGACAGCTGCGTCAATCAGACAATGAAGCACTCAAGCCACTGTTGCTACTGAAATGTTGTCAACTAATTTACATATTTTGTTGCTACCGCAGCTCACGCCTCAATGATGCACACACTTAAGTGACCGCTTCTGACTGAGATGGCACAGTGGTGTGGAATGTGAAAAGTGTGGTTACACAGGAAGCAGTACAAAAGTGGTTTCTCATCGAAAATTTAAGTTAATTTAATAATCTAATAAAGGAAACAATGATAAGGGTAAATCTATATACATAGAGGCTATGTCGAGTAAGAGAACTCGGTTGACTTATCGTTGTGGTAGAAAACTTTTTACCTCGCAAAATGCGATGTTTTTGCACCAGCGTCGAATCAAGGAAATTGCTTTTCAGCACCCAAATCGGCAACCGCTATCAGTTAACTTTTACATACTGCGATTATCAGTTAAGAAATGAATGGCTGCGCTTATATGTAGCATTTCCGTGGAAAAGGGCTATTAATCATACAAGCAGTTGCTCACAGTTGCACACAGCTCATTCGTAATTTATTTTCATTATTTTTCATCATCTAGCGCACATCTTCGACATCTCGCTCATCTGAGCCCTTGCCCCGGCGGAAGAGAAGGCGTCAATTGATCTATTCCATGAGCGCTTGGGGCGTACATGCGAATGTAGCCCAGACAAGGATCCTTTGCGCCACTGTCGGAAAATTCAGCCTCCACGATGAAACGTCCCACAACGAGCAGATGCTAATCAACTTCGCCGGGGCTAGGTTCGTACACTCCGAGGGCCAAACATCGACTCGTGTTTGGTGCTTAGTGCCTTTTTTAGTGCTTTTTTCTGAACTAAAATTACTTCGAGATAGTTAAAACCTGAAATAATGTGAAATATTTAAAGCTGTGGCAGCACTGAATTTATAAGAATCTACAAATTCAATGGACTAAAATACAACCATGATTGATAAAAAGCTGAAGTTGCTAACCCACCTTGTTAAATTCTATTCGCGTTGAAAATGCTAGTACGCAAGTAAGTTAAGTATTTCTTTTTTTCTTTTTTAATTATTTGTACAGATTATTACTTTTTTTTTACCACCCTGAGTAAAACACATCGTTTCTTGGTGCGGAACCCAAATCTGGCCTCACAATTGCTCTAGCACTAGAATTTTGAGATATCCTAACCCCAAAGTGCCAAAAACATGGTTTTTAGCGATAATGAAACATCATTTCTAATTCGGTAATCATTTTCGTTTGTTGCGATTCGATTTTTCTTTCTCGAGATATACCAGTTTTAATGTGCAGTACTTCGGTATTATGTTATGAAAAAACATCCCTTGATTAAAACAAGTAAGAAAGCCTAAGTTCGGGCAGAGCCGAACATTAAATACCCGGCGCACGTATTAACTATATGTTTTTCGCCTTACCGAAAGCTACGGCTATATGGTAAGCCGGGGCGTATCAATTTTGAGTAAATTAGAGTCCTTAGATTTCGAAATTTTGAAGTTTCAAGCAGTTCTGAAATTTACCGTTATATGAGAAGCGGCCGTTATTTTAGTCCGATTTCAATAATTTTCAACGGTTTGCTTATATGTGGCAAGCACAATAACCACACCGAGTTTGGTACAAATTGGTAGAACGGTTACTGAGATACATATATGTGATCATAAGTGGGCGGTGCCACGCCCATTTTCCAAAAATTTATCACAAACGTATTTCTTGGTAAAGAATTGTTGCAAGCATCAATTTTGAANTACATTTGTCTATATCTATCTCGATTCGTTTTGGCTGTTACAAACAACCGTTATGTGAACAAAATTAATATACCCTTGTGCACAAGTGCGTTCGGGTATAAAAAATGTGGTGCTTTTAGTGTGGTAAAACGCTTTTTTTCAAGTTTTGGTGCTTTTTGAAAATCAAAAGATGGCAACACTGAGACGACCAATTTATTTGCCACTCCACTCTCATACCTTTCCTCAGAGAGCACTCTCCAAAAAACCTGCACATGCGAGTAGTGGAACCACATTTACCGTTCACTAAGTACCGCCGCCGAACAAGGAGCAAGGAGCATGAATGCATTCTCGATGACCGGAATTTAAGTGTACTCTGCCCAATCCACCAGAAAGACGGTTCCGCCATTCGCGCCAACTATCGCGGGATCGGCGTTCTTAGCATAAATTACAAGGATTTATCGAGCGTATTGTTTGAAATACAGAAGCCCACCGTCAACAAATTGATTGGCCTTATCGTTGTGGCTTTAGATCTGGAAAATCCACCATTAGCCAGATATTCACAATACATAACACATCATCTATTTGTCGATTTCAAAGCCGCTTTCGACAGCACGAAAAGAAGTTGGTTTTAATACGCGCTGAATGAATTTGGCATTCCTATGTAAAATGACTTTAAGCAATACCATCAGCTCCCTCAGAATTCGGAAGGACCAAACAAAGTTTTAGACAAGATGACTCCCTTTAACATGATTTCTTGAATTTAATGTTAAAGAAGATAATAAGAACTGCATAACTGAACCGCTCTGGGAAAATTGTTTACAAGAGCGTGCAATTGCTGGCATATGCCGACGACATCGACATCATCGGTAAAAATAAGGGCTACGTATGCTCTGCTTTCTTTGAGTTAGATATAGAAGCAAAGCGAATGGGTCTGGTGGCGAACGGGGACAATACGAAGTACCTCCCGTCATCACACAAAGAGTAGGAGAATAATCATCTTGGCATCCACGTCACTGTTGGCAGTTACAAGTCTGAAAGAGCAAGCCACTTACTTTATTTAGGAACCAGCATTAACACCGATAATAATGTCAGCTTTGAAATCCCATGCAGAATCACTCTTGCCAACAAGTGTTTTTTTGGATAAGTTTCGACGTACGAAACCTAAGCATAAGCTAGGACAATGACAACATCCAGTGAAGCAGTGCTGGAGTATTCACGAGAAAGATTGTGCTGAAGATTTACGGGGTTTTACGCGTTTGCAACGGCGACTACCGCATACGATGGAACGATTAGCTGTATGAGCTTACAAAGCCATTATTGAAATACATACATAATTAAAATACATCGGCTTGGTCATGGTCTAGCTCTGGAAGTATTCAAAGCGGGCCCCGATGCTAGTAACAGAGGAAGAGGAAGGCCTGCGTTGGAAAGACCAGGTGGAGAAGGACTTGGCTTCACTTGGCATTTCCAGTTGGCGTCTGTTG
>NW_016157810.1:35909-133929 GCF_001687245.7 Rhagoletis zephyria | reverse complement strand
ATCCTGATCATTTATGTATACATTTGTCTATATCTATCTCGATTCGTTTTGGCTGTTACAAACAACCGTTATGTGAACAAAATTAATATACCCTTGTGCACAAGTGCGTTCGGGTATAAAAAATGTGGTGCTTTTAGTGTGGTAAAACGCTTTTTTTCAAGTTTTGGTGCTTTTTGAAAATCAAAAGATGGCAACACTGAGACGACCAATTTATTTGCCACTCCACTCTCATACCTTTCCTCAGAGAGCACTCTCCAAAAAACCTGCACATGCGAGTAGTGGAACCACATTTACCGTTCACTAAGTACCGCCGCCGAACAAGGAGCAAGGAGCATGAATGCATTCTCGATGACCGGAATTTAAGTGTACTCTGCCCAATCCACCAGAAAGACGGTTCCGCCATTCGCGCCAACTATCGCGGGATCGGCGTTCTTAGCATAAATTACAAGGATTTATCGAGCGTATTGTTTGAAATACAGAAGCCCACCGTCAACAAATTGATTGGCCTTATCGTTGTGGCTTTAGATCTGGAAAATCCACCATTAGCCAGATATTCACAATACATAACACATCATCTATTTGTCGATTTCAAAGCCGCTTTCGACAGCACGAAAAGAAGTTGGTTTTAATACGCGCTGAATGAATTTGGCATTCCTATGTAAAATGACTTTAAGCAATACCATCAGCTCCCTCAGAATTCGGAAGGACCAAACAAAGTTTTAGACAAGATGACTCCCTTTAACATGATTTCTTGAATTTAATGTTAAAGAAGATAATAAGAACTGCATAACTGAACCGCTCTGGGAAAATTGTTTACAAGAGCGTGCAATTGCTGGCATATGCCGACGACATCGACATCATCGGTAAAAATAAGGGCTACGTATGCTCTGCTTTCTTTGAGTTAGATATAGAAGCAAAGCGAATGGGTCTGGTGGCGAACGGGGACAATACGAAGTACCTCCCGTCATCACACAAAGAGTAGGAGAATAATCATCTTGGCATCCACGTCACTGTTGGCAGTTACAAGTCTGAAAGAGCAAGCCACTTACTTTATTTAGGAACCAGCATTAACACCGATAATAATGTCAGCTTTGAAATCCCATGCAGAATCACTCTTGCCAACAAGTGTTTTTTTGGATAAGTTTCGACGTACGAAACCTAAGCATAAGCTAGGACAATGACAACATCCAGTGAAGCAGTGCTGGAGTATTCACGAGAAAGATTGTGCTGAAGATTTACGGGGTTTTACGCGTTTGCAACGGCGACTACCGCATACGATGGAACGATTAGCTGTATGAGCTTACAAAGCCATTATTGAAATACATACATAATTAAAATACATCGGCTTGGTCATGGTCTAGCTCTGGAAGTATTCAAAGCGGGCCCCGATGCTAGTAACAGAGGAAGAGGAAGGCCTGCGTTGGAAAGACCAGGTGGAGAAGGACTTGGCTTCACTTGGCATTTCCAGTTGGCGTCTGTTGCCACAGGAGGGAAACGATTGTTGTGCTGTTTTGGACTAGAGGTGGCAGATATTTGCGTACCTGTAACTTTGTCATGGTTGCTCAAAAGTCACGGGTAACTGATGTGACATCTTCCAAAAAGACACCGTGACAGACTGAGACAAAGGAACAGTCGCAGTGATGTTTTTGTATTAGGATTGCTACGAAATGTGACTGTGATAAAGTAGAAGTCGCAATTACATATCGAGAAACTGTGACCAGCGATGTTAACCTCAAAGAAATTTCCTTATAGTGACAGGTTATTTAAGACCAAAATCTGATTAATGTTGTTTGATATTAGAATTTCATACCATTAAAAACGAGTGTGAATGACAAAAAAAAAGGTCAGTGATGTCAAATAAATGAATAATGCGCTTAGTTCACTCGGTAAAATATTTCGGTTTGCAACTTTTTTTTTACTGTTTTTTGTCAAAGTCACGGATGAAAATCCCTGTGACTGCAAAGTCACAGTCACAAATAACGTTGTTCCTCAAAAGTCACGAGATCGCCCATCTCTATTTTGGACTTAGCCAAAATCGCCTAGGCGATATAAATAAAGAAGAAGATTATCATTCAAACATGTTCAAAATAGAATGAAGGTAAACCTTATTATAACTATTAACAGAGGGAAAGTAATGATGAATTTAAGTAATAAAGCACATTTTTTATGCATCACACACCACTGTATGCATGCAAGTATAAGCATGGAAGCAGTACATATTGGCAGTTATCACACCCAAGTTAAGTGGAGGAGTGCAAGAAGTGTGGTGCATGTTGCTTGGCTTTAAGTGGCTGTCATTCAGAAATACCACCAAGGTGGTATCCATTAAAGTCATTCATTAAGAATGCGACAGTAGCTAAGGCCAGTTTGAAAAATATGGAGTCTCATCTTCTTTACCTACGCATAATTACCATTTACTCGTGTACGTAAAAATATGTACATAACTACATATATACATATGTATATAAACATGCATATTTTCAGCACCATCTTTCTATAATTAGGTGCAGTCAACTAACTAAAGTGTGGTAATCACAAAACTGATCCACATATGCTGCGCATTGGTATCCAGACAAATTCTGACTTTTTTGCACTCCAATTGTTATTTAAACTAATAACTTTTCACATGAATCAAAAGTTGCTTTCATGTCTGCGTCTGCAATGAAAGGAAGCCAGCCGGTAGTTGCTACGAAAGAAAGTTTCATTTCACATCTCCAATGAAGGTTTCCACATATCCTGGAATGGAAGTTTTTACTGCTGTTACCTACTATGGAGGTATATATATTTGTGCATGCATATGTGTGCAACAACACCTAAAAACTACTCGCAAGTTTCTGTTTTTTTTTGTTCAGTTTGCCGTCGCAACATTCATCTAACCATCTACCAACTCTCTTGGGTTATTCAACAACAATTACAAATACATATATGTATATGTATGTATGTAGTATGTACCCAATCAAAATTTTTGTTAAATCTCAATTTGAGATGCATTTGAGAATCAGTCCTTTTCTCTAATCTCAAACGTTACTTCTCAAATGCATCTCAGATTACCATTGGTAGCGTTCTCAAATTAAAAGCGCCTTTTTAATACGGAATTTTCCTTTATTTTCAAATGGAGAAATATTGAATTCTCAACCTTTTCTCAAACGTGGGAGGAGCGGAATAAAAGGAAATCTAGTTACTCTCATTGAAATAATTGTATAGTGGTGCCAATGATACATGTAAAAGAAACACACAGTTTTTATAGAAAAATTTTTTTTTTTTTGTAGGATATATCACATACTATTCACATTAATAACTTTTTTTTTAACTATCGATGCAGTAGACTATTTCTTTCGTTCGGTTTTAAGTTTTAATGGCCAGTAAGCAGCTTATGTCGTAATTAATTAATAATTTTTAATTTTTGTAATTTTTCAATTTGGCACTTTTGAAGAAAAGTAATATTTGAATCAGGGTACGAAAATAAACTGTACAAAACAATCCCCGTTTGCTCATCGATCATCATATCATTTGTGGTTTTGTACAGTTTTGTACATAGTCAGAAACAAATTGTAAGATTCACTGTAATTTTCCCCAACGAGAAACGTTTGCTTTTCGTTTGTGACAATTGTACCATAGGGTACGTTTTATATGTACGCAAACGTTTCAATTACTTGAAAAATATTTTTTTCTGTCAATTTTCATATCCAATTCAATTAAAAAACATGTACTACGTATATACATATATTTTCCTCTGCACGATTCATTTCGTTTGTTGTTTCGCCTGTAACTACTAAACAACTGTAGTGTACTATCGCAAAGTGAATTCAGCCGTTTTGTTTTCGTATTGTACCGAACTGTTGAAGTAATAAACGAAACGAAATAGTAACGTACAATATAGTTTATTTTCGTACCCTGATTTCAATACATTTTTGTGAAATTCTTTGCGTGTACTTTTTTTCTCAAATAAAATTCTCTAATTTCTATAGTGTAGACCAGGGGTTCTTAAAATTTTAAGATAATAGAACCCTTACTAAGCACTTTTCATTTTGTTCAACACCACATCAAATTACTAAAAATCAATATGAATAGAATACATACTTTAAATTTTAATGTGAAGAATGAAATGGTTTCACTGTTATTAATTATTGTATAGAATAGTAGTTCGGTACAATGTCTGCAAGCTGTATGTGCATTTCTGGGGTAGCACCCAATTTCGACCTTTTTTTTTGTTTTTTTGTATAAGTGTAAGCTGAAAACCCTGTTGATAGCGTACGTTGTGACCAGTGATCGGACTTAAAAAAATGTGTGTGGTAGAATCTGGAAAAAATGTGGTAGATTTAAAAGAAATTGTGGTAGACCTCAGGTTTTTGATCTTGTACAAAAATTAAAAAAAATCTGCAAGGTTTCACATAAATTGGAAACATTTTGATTAGAATCTAAAAAAAAAAAATTATTTTAGTATAATGAAGTGCAACATTGAAGATTCTAAAAATTTAAATTTTTGGCAATTTTTTTCTTGACAGAGTAAAGCAGTTCCTTCCATATAAAGATATTTTTCGAACATATTTAGAAAGATTTCTGCAACCTTGCGGAGTCCTGTCAGCGTTTCCTTTTATCACATCTCGATGTAGCGAAGAAATGTGGCACGTTCCAGAAACGGCTACTTAGGATTTGACGATTTTGACAATTCTCAAGTAAAGGTAAACAACGCCTTAGAAGCTTTGAATGTCGTTTTTTTAACATTTTCGCTATTAACTCATTTTATAAATCATATATTTTGCAATTCAACACAATAAAACCACATTTCCTGTCGAAAAATTGATTATTGTGAAAATTTACTATTTTATAGCTTACTTTATCCTTCCATTCGGCTTTGTTGTTAGTGTTTAGTGTTGGACAATTTTTCTCCTAAAATTAAGAAAATTATGTCGAGTAAAAATAAACAACTCAAAAGCGCGAATATGTGGTAAATTTCAGACCTTGAGTGGTAGATGTGGTAGATCTTCAAAAAAGTGGCAAATCTACCATAGTGTGGTAGAGGTCCGATCACTGGTTGTGACAGAAGGAAGCAAAGTTTAGGCGGCCTTTTTTGCACCAAATTTTTACAAGTTTTAAAATATTATTTTTGTTGTTATTTAATTTTGGCTAGTTTTTTTATAGTTTATTCTTTACCAACATCCATATAACAACAAGTTTAGAGGCAGTGTCACACTATTGGGAATTCGCCAATTGTGTGAATTCTTAAATATTTTTCATTATACCAATCCCGGAAACTAATTTGTTGAAATTTTCCAATACGAGGTCGCTGTATTGTACATACCAAGCATTTGGCTAAAAAAAAAAAAAAATTGTCCCAATTTTTTTATTTGTAGGTACCAAAGGCCCATTATAAAAATGCCCAAATCCTAACAAATGTACCAATCAATTGACACATCCTTAAATATTTATAATTGAACGAAGTTTCGCTAAAATTTTGAGTTTTTAGTTAGATTCTGAGTATGCAGTTTTGTAGCCCATTGAATTCTAGTAGAATAAAGTACAATACCTACAAGGAAGTAAGTAATAAAAAGTCACAACTACCCAGTGGGAAAATGTAATGTATATCAGTAAAACAGCCCTTTTCACATTCGAAAATGCATTTTTCCCTCTACGGTGATGTCCTAGGAAAGTGGGGCATTCATTTTTGCATTACCAGTAATGCAAAAATGAATGGGATTTAGTATGAATATTTTGCGTCTTTTTGGATACATTAATTCTGACTACATATTAAGCAGAAGTGGAGTAGCCAGGGGGGCGGGGATATGGGGGGATAGATCCCCCCTCCCCTTCGTCATTGAACTACAATTATTTACTTTTGAATTAATATAATACCATTTTATCCTTCTGATTTAAAATTTTTTTTATTTCAGACGGATGACAAATTATCTTTTAATGAATATATGAGTAGACCACTTGCAAACAGCGTTATGTGATTTTATAAAAGTAAACCATAAATTCAAAAAAAAAAAACGTCTACGACAACAAGTAACATCCGAACTGTATCTTTTTTTATTACCTGAAAATTTGGATAAATAAGAGCCTAATACCATTAAAAAAATAAAATTGCAGTATGGTAGATTTGCAAATTTTATATTTAAAAATTTAATATTGCAAGTTTTGAAACAGTAACTTTTACATAGCTAGCTTTTTTTAGCTTTTCGCGTTCTCTCCTCTAGGAAGATTGGTTTGCTTCTTTTTTGCGACCTCTTCCACTAGGCACCGAAACTACCACGTTTTCTTGCAGTTTTCTAAGTTCATACGAAGAGGAGACATTTGAAAGTGTATAAATAAGTATTATAGCGACTTTTGCAAGAGTAGTTAACATTTCATGCAATTTTTTTCAGAATATAGAAAAATTTTTCACTCTGCTGTTAGTGGACATGAAACCCACCAAAAACTAAAAATCTAAAAAAAATTTACATAGCGCACTTTGCAAGTGGACTACTCAATTGTTGAATATGCTATCTTATTTGTCCCTTCTTTTTATACAATTAAGGAGCGGCTGAATGGTTTAACGATGTTAGCGGTACATAATGATGTGCCGATTACAACACAAGAAGTAATTGAAAAAATGTGTGTTAAGCAACGAAGATTAAAAATCGCTTTATAAGTAATAAGATTTTGTAGACTTGTACATAAATAAATGTAAATAGATACGCGTAAATATATAAATATGCAGATATATTCAATGTGTAAAAACTGAAGTGTATACTAACGAAACTTCTACAAAACAAAACTGGACTACACACTAATTAATTAAAATGGTGTAGTAATTTAATTTTTTAAATTTAAATAAAGCATGAATTCCCCAGGGAATAACCGAGTAGACAAAAAATATATAACGGTAGAAATGGCACATACATACATATATGAAAGAATGCCCACAGGCGACGCACTATAGGCAAAACACAAGTTTTTTTTCAAAATCGTAGATCTTCGCTTAGAAAAGAGATAATGGAATGAAAATTTTTTTATCGTGAAGATAAATGATCATATAATATAGGAAAACTATAGAGAAGTTACAACAACAATAACTTAACCCTCAAAATACCGGTCAAAATGTTCCTTTTTTTTAATTTTGGATTTTGGCTCCCATTCCACTAGAAAACACTATATTTAATACACCATTAGCACTGTTTCTGAAAGATTTCTCTTTATTTTATCTTAAGACTCGATTCTTGGGACATTGGATGCTGTACCC
Organism: Rhagoletis zephyria; assembly: GCF_001687245.7. NCBI lineage: Eukaryota > Metazoa > Arthropoda > Insecta > Diptera > Tephritidae > Rhagoletis > Rhagoletis zephyria. The sequence goes on along the minus strand of NW_016157810.1, from coordinate 126,707 downwards.
GAGTGGCCAGATTGGAAAAAGAAAAGCTACCTTTAAACTCTAATAACTCGTAAACTATCAGCTTTCACAAAAAAATGTATATAACAAAAATGGTTATACTGGTCGATATCTTTACGAAAGTGCAGCATTTAACCCTTTAATGCAGAGTCTGTCTTATATGAAACGCTTTTTAACCCTTTCAAGGCAGAGGAAAAAGGTTCTCAATGTGCTTTTGAACGTGCTTTTTCTCATGTTACCGTAGATATTAATCGTAGAAAATTTTTCCATAGTAAAATAATAATAAAAAAAAGTAAAATAAAAATATTAAAAATAAAAATAAATAAAAAGTACGTTGAAAACATATTGAGAACTATTTTGCCTCTGCGTTGAAAGGGTTAAAAAGCGTTTCATATATGACAGACTCTGCATTAAAGGGTTAAATGCTGCACTTTCGTAAAGATATCGACCAGTATAACCATTTTTGTTATATAAATTTTTTTGTGAAAGCTGATAGCTTACGAGTTATTAGATTTTAAAGATAGCTTTTCTTTTTCCAATCTGGCCACTCGGGTACAGCATCCAATGCCCCAAGAATCGAGTCTTAAGATAAAATAAAGAGAAATCTTTCAGAAACAGTGCTAATGGTGTATTAAATATAGTGTTTTCTAGTGGAATGGGAGCCAAAATCCAAAATTAAAAAAAAAGTGACATTTTGAACGGTATTTTGAGGGTTAAGTTATTGTTGTTGTAACTTCTCTATAGTTTTCCTATATTATATGATCATTTATGTTCACGATAAATGCATTCCATTATTTCTTTTCTAAGCGAAGATCTACGATTTTGAAAAACAACTCGTGTTTTGCCTATAGTGCGATGCCATTATGTATCACAACTTCAACAAATCATGGATACGCCACTGTTAAGCAGTAATAGAATGTAGAACTCATAAGAAATACATTACATTATTTATCACGCATATAATGCATTACTACTTTTCCCACTGGGTAGTAGAAGTGGGTAGGTAAAAGTTAACTACAAACTAGTCTCATTTCCCGCAGGGTACATAGATTTACACAAATACTGTTGAAATAAACTATGTATGGATATAGGTACATATGAATTTACTTAAACGATACTGTTCGTCAGAAATTTGTTTCCTTTTTATTCGCTTCCTTCCGTTGTAAATGGGTATTTTTGTAAGGACGTGTGCGTTTGTGAAAGAAGATATTTCACGTTGTTTTTGTATCTACAAGGTATCTTTTCTCGCCTTATAACTGTATTGAAGTTTTGTATCTGCATTTTTACATTCATACAAATGTGTTTGTAGATATGCACAGATGTGTGCAGGGTAGCTCCACCTCTGTGAAGTAAGACATGCGCGTTGATTCGTTCTCTCTTTTACTCTCAAAAATTGTTACTTTTATTTATTTTATCTGCGCTCTGAGGCGGGGTTTGTATTGATGTAGTGGTTTTAGTAAACTTACTTCCATACGAGGAATGGTGTTTTGTACTAGCATTTTTAATATTTGCGGTTTGGCTTTGTTATGCATTGCCATGTGCACGTTTATGTGTGTATGCATGTTCCTACATACATATATACATAAGTGTTATTGTTAGATGTTATTTTGTAACATTCCTATAGGTTGAATAGCTTCCCTCCCACTCAGAAACGTTCTCAAAAGTTGCATAGGTACCTACTTGGCTAAAAAGACACCTTTAGATATATATACCTACATACATAAAAACTTCATGCTCGCATATGTATCTACAAACAGGTAGGTAGGTATGGATATGGATATGCAGAAGTTAGCATTTATTCTGGTACTTACTCCATTCAAGTGAATATAGTGAACTTGCAGCGCATCGTCGTTTAAAGTACAAAACCGCGTATCGCCATTCTGCAAAACCGCGTAACTGACATTGGCTGCCGAAAATTGGATTTGCTCCCATAAGCTCTTGGCTCAATCCTTATCCATTCGTCCTGAAATATACTAGCCAGAAATGAGTTTGCTTTATAAGAAAGAGAACCATTTTGAAAAATGAGCGTTTTTACGCTCTAGAAAATAATTTCTACAAGTTCACATACGCGGTTTTGCATTTTGCTGATACGCGGTTTTGCATTTTGTTGATACGCGGTTTTGCACTTTAAACGACGATATGTATGTATTCATATTTCGTATGATATTAACAAAGCTTTAACTTACTTATTTATACAATAAACTTATTTTTTGCAAATCTGCGTTATGAGAGTTTTTGTCAGTGCCAGACGTATTTGGAACTCCATTCCGACTGCTACGAATAATATTATGAACCAAAGCAACTTTTGAATTATTTTTCTAATAATTAGACTTAAACTGACCAAATACATCAATATTTGAACTATGATTTGAAAATGCTGTATTTTTTTATTTAAATTGATTTTGTTGTGCTTTGACCTCGGCATGTATGATATTGAAAGCAAAGCAACAGCAATTAAGAAAAAGTGGATGATTTTTCTGCCGTTTTGCTATCAAATTATAAAAGCAACCAGACAGTTTTAAAGCAATTTGTGAAAGCACAACGGCAGCGCGAGATCAGTGTTGCCGCGCCGTCCCAAGAAAATGTATCACCGACCAAGCCAAAAATGTATCCAAATGTATCCAATTTTCTTTTTTTACGTATCCATCTCATAATTTGTAAGAAAACCAAGCATTTTGAAGAAAAAGACATAATTTAACCCATCCTAAGGACTTGGAATACGTGTATATATATTTTTATATTTCATAAAATCAAACATTTGTAATTTCAGTTTATAAATTACATCTTTTATACATAAGTATTTTGCAAAGTAAGTATAAAAAATAGTAATTAATATGTTACATTTGTACCTGTACACTATGAAAAGTGTGTGCAAAACTACTACTGAAAAATATCTATTTTTCAACAGGAATCTGTATAAATATACATACGTATAAGATGTTCAGGATTCGATTTTGAACTTGAAATCTTTAAAATATATACATAAATATACACATGAAATGTTTAAAGTTGCAAAAAATTTTAAACTAGAAAATACATTTCTTGCAAATAATAAACATTAGGGGCTTACATTTACTCTATTTTAAACATTTTATGTATTATTTTGCGCTCTGCGACAAATTTGGTATGTTAAAGTAAACAGGCAGTGTTTAATTTTATTACACGGTGTGCAAATTTGCACACATTAAAAGAGGAAAATGGTTACCTTTCTTAATATGCGCAAATAAACAAAAAAAAAATAGAGTGTATTTAAAGTCTTTTCAGTCAAATTCATAAAAATTTCCTTAAACAAATCAAATTTAGTTTTTTAAACAGTGTATTTTAAACTACATTGTGATCTTCTTTCTTTTTATATTAACAAATGAAGATATGGGCATTCCCATGGTGGCCCACGTGACAGTCGTACGATTTCAATGTGATACAAAAAAGGAATACCATTTGTTTTCTTTAACTTTTTTGGGCCATTGTATAGCACATAATTAGCTCTATATTTAACCGAAAAATGAAATCAATCGAACTGCTTGGTCCTGAAATATAAGCATTTAAAGAGAGTGTCGTTACGTGACAAAAAATGGAAGTTGATTTTTTCTTTTCTTACAAAATCGCAAAACTCTGCGAATTGTGGATGGCTATTTTCATGAAACTTATTTTAATATGATTTGGAGCAATTCTAGTTGTTTTTAGAGTTTTTTGAATTAATGCAAATTGTTTCAATTCTCTTTTACAACCCCAAGTGTGAAACGTGACGTGACGTGGCGTCACGTGACATAAATTTCCATCGTTATATTTTTGTTAATATTGCTTTTAAATGAATTTTTAACGCAAATAAAACATGTATTTTATGTAGAATATACTTTATATTTTGACTTCAGCGCCAATTCAGGGTCAATTTATTGGAAATCTATGATTTATTATGTTTCAACCACATACGCCAAATTCGAACCAAATCGGACCATAAATACGGTTTTTCGAAATATCTCGACCTTGGCACCACCTAGGAAGACCATTTTATGCAAACATGATTCTACTTACATAGCCAGTATATATTTTAAAAAGCAGGCAAATCGGCCCGTAAATACGTTAGATATAAAACTTTTATTTTTTTTGTCGTGGTGGACCTTCCGCTGGAAACACCCATATGTGATATGAAAGAGATATATTTAATTTATATATATATATTAAGATCTTTGTGTGACTACATCAAGGCGCACACCAAAAATCGGAGGAGAAGCTCGGCCAACGACTAACGTATGTGTAAGCGCCAATCTATTATTATTATTATATTAAGATCTTGCTTAAAGCATTTTTTTAGCTAACTAAACAATTGCGCCTTGAGACTTTAAACCAAACTAAACCTCCTACTGTCCAGTTACCGATCGCCCCGGGTACCACCGTCACGTATTTCGTCGGAGGGCGGTTTGAGCACTAGGCCCGCACGTTCGTTCCAGTCGGTAGTACTCATGTATTTACGTATACACATGTATTTCCTCCTCGTTGTTAAATGTAGTTAGTACATAGTTTCATGAGCCTTAGACGATACTATCAATTACATATACCTATGCATGCCATTCTATTTAACTCCCTGTATACAAAATGTTTGAAGAAACTAAATTTTTTAGGCACAGAAGCAGTTAACAAGTCTTATTTTATGCTTGAGGGGTAAAAATTAAATATGTAAGTAAAATAACAGTTTTACTAAACTAATAACCACATACAGATTTATGTATTTTATGCAAGCCCTTTAAGATCGAAGAGAGAATGCACGCGAATGAACGGATTCTTTTTTTAATTTATTGTACATAAAAACACGCATTACCGGATTCTGCGCCATGACTATTTGAGCTCCAATAGCAGAGCAACAACTTAAAATGAAAATGAGAGTGGAGCAAAGTCGAAAGAGAGGACTCTCCATATTTTCCCCGTTTTGAGTAAATGGCATTGTAGCATTTACTGTTGCAAAAAATGGATAGTGTATGAATGTCTGTATGTATATACATACAAACATATGTATGTGCATTAGACTGCATCACTCCCCATACCAAAAAAAAACAAACGGCGCTGTGTTTTCGTTCGAATTATAAAATCTATTATATTTTAAGACGTCCACCAAAATATTTCTGAAAAATATTAACACGCCTATTCTGGAACCCGAATTTTCGTAATTCGTAATTCGTAGCTACGTTACGAAAAACGAAAAATCGACATGCTGGAACCCTTGCGGAAACCTGTGCAGCATTGCCAGCTATCAGTTGTTTTTCGAAGACACGAAAGGAATTAAAAAAACATTCAAGTGCTTAGTTATGGTAAAATTGTTTGATTTTACTATTTTGAAGAAAACGATGGATTCTATTCCATTTGCAATTATAGAAGCAGAGTAAGAGCGCGCTATGGAAGTGAATTCACAAAGATATGAGGAGCTGTCGGTCATAGTAACCATGTACGCATCTATTACCTTGTTTATATGCCCGCTTGAAATGCAAGTGTTTATATGCAACAAAAGAAATTAGTCGATCGAACACGCTTTCAAACAGAGTTCATCCCGATGCAACCCTGTTAATACATGTGTATTTTATTGAAAATAATAAACATGGAAAAATAATAATTGAAGACACAAACAGCCATGAAAAAGGATATAAGCTATTAATTTTATAAGAAAGCTTAGTCTAAAAGTAATTTCAAGAACTATTTAAATATTTTACTTCATACAGTGTTGCATGAAAGAACCGTGTGTTCAAATCCCGTGTCTATATGCACCCTTAACACGATTCAACAACTCTTAACTCGCATTCAAAATGTGATTTATGGTGGCGCGATTAAAAGTTTCAATTCGATTTAAGATTGTGTTTACATGTGTGTGTCCAAATAGCATGGTTTGACTTAGAACGAATTGAAGCATCATATAAACCATGATAAAAACATAGCAAGGTAGAACCGTTCTCTCAATTTGTCGGCCATGATTTTTTTTGACGTTTGCCAGCATTTTAAATTGATATAAAATTGGAAATAAAAAATTAAAATTGTTCGAAATTGTTGTTGCTTGAGATTGAAAATGAAAATGTGTGTGTGAGTCTGTGAGTAAATTTAAAAATTAAATTGTACTACTATGTACAATATCATTATTATATTTTATCAAGATATAAACATGGTATGCCAGCTTCTGGCTTAATTGTTCAACCACAACCTCCTATGCCTGAATAACTGGTTCTCAATCCAGTTAATGCAATAACAGCTTCTTCCAAGCAATTTAAAACATTCACTTTGTTCGGCCCACCACCTGTTGTGCTTGCTTAATAATAGATTGGCGCTTACACATACATATGTTAGTGTTTGGCCGAGCTTCTCCTCCGATTTGTGTCGTGCGCCTTGATGTTGTCACACAAAGCGGAGGGACCTACTGTTTTACGCCGACTCCGAACGGCAATTGTATTTTTATGAGAAGCTGTTTTTCACGGCAGAAATGCACTCAGGGGTTTGCCATAACCTGCCGAGGGACGACCGCTGTTACGAAAAAACCTTTTTTTGTATATTTTTTGCGATGTTGCTATGACCAGGGCTTGAACCCAGGTGATGCGGAGATGAAGCGCGCGCTGCTTACCACTACACCACAGCGGCCGATTATAACCCTTACTAACTTTAATTCTCCTTTCTTTCCATAGTATTTTTGCGCAGAACCAACATCGAAATTTACAAAAAAGTGCATAGTGCAAACCGAATTTATTAATAAACTATTGCTCGGAAATTTGAAACATTTATCTTGAATTAAAGTTCAATCCTTTGATTACACGTGCATGTAAAAGTTTCTAGATTCGGGTAATGCGTTTGGACACAAAAACCGAAAATCATTGTACAACTAACTAAACCGGACCAAAGTTTCTCGATAAGGGCAACAAAGATTATTTTTGTTCATTTATATAAAGCTGTGGAGAAAAATATACGTATATACGAAAGGCAAATTTATCTGTTTAAATGAACAACACTAATTTCTCCTGCAAACACACATCGATTTACATCATTTATCTCGCCTCCGACACAGAATTGTTTTCGTACACCACTACTCAAAAAAGCTGTCAATTTCTTACCCGTTCGTTTTTAGTCATGCCATTGTGACAAATTTCGAAAGTTCGAAAATACGATTCGGATTTCAGCATACTATTTCTACGATTCGTAGCAAAATCCGAATACGAAAGAGTTGCTGAATAGGGGTGTAAGATTTACGTGAGCTGGACCGATTTGAAAATACCTCCAAAAATTAAGTTTTTTATGAATAAAAATAATTTCTTAGAAACTCTTCTGAAAAAAAAAGATTCCCTCAAAAGACAAAACGGTTTAAGCTTAAAAATTTGCATAACAATTTAAAAAAATAATTTAAAATTTTAGACTTTGAATAATTTGGAAAAAATTCATAAATCAACTTTTTAAAATATAGGTTATAACTTTAAGAAAGTCTACTTAACCTAAAATGAACGGAATTAATATTGTTCCTATGAAATTTATTCGTACATGTTTTATCACCTTAAAAACCTTTGGATACCTACAAAAATGGAATTTTTAAATCCTTTTTGCTTCGTTTAGTTAACGGATTCCATCGATTGTGCATATTTTATTTTTTCGAATAGAGGAATTCATTTTTTTTTAGTTTTTGCCACAGGTGTCCTATCGTGCTCCGATTTTGCTTAAATTTATTAAATACGGGCCTTTCATTTATTGTAAAAAGAGGAACTCTGATATTGATGAAAATCGGACAACTGCCCTACACTAGTGGGCGGAAAACTTCGAACTTTCAAAGTTCGTAACAATAGCAAGCCTAAAAACGAGCGAGTAAGAAATTGACAGCTTTTTTGTGTAATTTTGTACGAAAAGATTTCTGCATCGGAAGCCAGATAAAATTTACCCAAAAAGATGTAAATCGATGTGTGTTTGCAGGAAATATTAGTGGTGTTCTTTCAAACAAATAAATTTGCCTTTGGCATATGTGCATATTTTTATCCACTGCTTTATATGAACGTACAAAAAAGAATGTTTGTTTCCCCTTATCGAGAAACTTGGGTCCGGTTTAGTTATTTATACCCGTGTAACCAAAGGATTAAACTTTAATTTAAAACAAAAGTCGTCGCCCGAACAAATGATTGTCGTATGTGAAAATTGGGCAAAATTGAGCTAACAATGCAATTATACTAAACTCATCAAGATCTTTCAAATGAATGTATCTTGTCAGCACTGATACCCAAGGCTTTTATTTTGATTATAGTTTTGTTTTACAAACATTACCTGGAATATATATATTTTGTCAATAAAATAAAACAAATTGTTTATAAAATCGTTTTAGCAATTTTATTGTTTTTAATTGCCCAAGTTTTATGCTTTTGTGCGATTATTTTTATATTTAAATTTTTTATCCTAAACATTATTCGACACTTATAAAAGTATGATTTTACATTTGTTTCCAATTTTATATGAGTGCTTCACTGTAACAATTTTTGAATTAAGTTTTTTTCATGCGAAATAGTTTGGGTATAAACGAGCTCGTTTGAAAGTGCTTGGCTCGGACGGACAACAAATGAAATCACTTTCCTTGAAGTGGTTTTCACAAACGCGAGATGAATCACGTAGTACAACACCACATCGCTGCCGTCTTAACTCGCAACTAGGTGGTTTAAAACATCGCACTATTTTCGTGTCCTGACTTCTATTGCATACAGCGCACCGTTCCAAAGTTTTGCTATGTTTCATCTTGGTTTCCTTACATTAAATATTTAAGCAAAGTCGAACGTATTTACTTATTACCAAACTTTAAATGTGCTTACTTGCTCTCCTCGGCAGTTCATCTCTTAACAATTTCACGTTTGTTAAGAAAATTTGTTGCTTGAAAAATTTTTGTGTACATTTTTTTTAAACAAATTCAAATTTGAAAACAAAATATTTTCAAATGGGTTAACAATCCATTTCAATTTGAATGTAACATACGACAATCATTTGTTCAAGCGACGCAGTGTCAAATTTCCGAGTATTAGTTTATTACTAAATTCGGTTTCAGTGTTGCCGTTTTAATCCTTTGGTGGCTATATTTAATCCTTTTGTAGTCCTTTGGAGAATTTATTCATACTTGGCATGAAAAAGAGGTACATGCTTAATATGATCGCATATTTTTTTTCATTTATGTAAGAGATGAATTTTTAAACTAAGAAAGACTGATACATATCCATATATATATTGTATGCTCCTTACGTTTTTATACATACATACTGTAAACTTGTCTATTAACGATTTAACTATAGTTTAAAATATACAAGTTTACGGCCCTTAATATGCTTAATTTGTTAAATGGCCCATCATATCTATTGACTGTGTATGTTCTTGTGGTGTGATTGAACCAGCTGATGGTGCGAGTTCAAAAACTATTTGGAAATTTTAGGATTGTACCAGCATGCTGATGTCGTTAGTGGTGAAATTAGCTCAATTTTCTAAGTAAAAAGTATTTTGGCGGAAATTTCTTGCACTATATGAGTCAAAGTCGTGTTTGTGGAAGATTAAGTTCACGTTATCAGTTGTGAATAAAAAAAAAAACAATGTTTAACAATTTTGTTTGGTAGAAAAATTATGAAATTTCGGCTCTAATCATTTCGATCTTTCCTCGACCTCATTTGTAAAGAAATAAATATTGTACGAGCATGCTGGTAAGTTATTTGTTTCGAGCTTGATGGTACAATCACTTGATCGAGCCAGCAAGCTGGTGTCGTATATTTCCCCTTTTATACAAAATGGATTTTGGTTGGATAAAACATTAGCTTTTTTCGAAAGATCATTGTTTTTCTATACCATTACTTATTGAAAATGTTTGCGTGTATACCTACTTATATATGCATATGTAAGCAAAAAATTTTAGCTACCACTTTTAGCCACAACGACTTTTTAAGCCCTTTTTTAATGGAATTTGCCCACCATTAAAAATGATTCGCGGCAACACTGTTCGGTTTGCTCTATGCACTGTTTTGTAAATTTCAATGTGAGTTCTGCGCAAAAATACTGTGGATGGCGTAGCCGTAGTTATATGCACGATAAATGTTGTAAACCTTTGACATGCTGAAGCTTCTCTTCGGCAACACAGAAATGAGAATTCTACTTGGTAAGGGTTATAATCCCTAAGCGCGGCCGAAGGCAGAAGCGCAACAGGTGGTCGACATAACAAAGTGCATGTTTTCAATGGCTTGGAAAAACCATTAACTGGATTGAGACCCAGTTCTTCAGGCATAGGAGGAGTTATGGCTTTTGGTTCAACAATTCAACCAGAAGCTGACATAGATGCATTCTGGTTACTATGCCCGACAGACCCGCATATCTTTGTGAATTAATTTCCACAGCACGCTCTTACTATGAGTGTTTTTTTCTTCAATTCCTTTCCACTTAGTTTTCCTTCATACACCTAGTTCCTTAACACGTTCGTCAGAAAATGCGAAAAACTATTTGGGTGAACAAGCTAATTATTCCAAGCTTTGTTTCTTAACAGATAATTATCACAAATTATCACTAATTTCAGCTGGAAAGCGTTTCTTAACCCAAAAAAACTAGCAGCAACAAGCAGCTCTCTATGGTTCTTACGCTCTTATTTTTTTGGTTCTCCTGCTAATTTCTGCTAGTAAAATTTTTACTAGCAGAAACTAGCAGCTGTCAAAATGAATAACCAAAAATTCACACAAGTCGAATATATATAAGGTGGTATCGATTCAACAAATACAACAATTACTTGTATTTTGTTTTTGCTTTTAGCGGGCCATTGTCAAATTTCAGCTATTCTTCTCCGAATGAAAAAGGGCGACAGAAAATGCAAACATTCTCTCGTTTTCACTCACTCACTAGCAAAATATAAAATTTTGACAATCAAACGCTACTCACAGCTGATGAAACAACACTACCTTATATAAATTCACCTTGAATTCACACGCCAAATACTTTCAATAGCCAAATACACAGATCAGCTGTTTACTTGCTAGTTTCTGTTAGTTTTGCGTTTCTTTCTATTACTTTATTTCGCTCTCTGTGAGCGTAATTCTCACAATTTTCCCATTCTTCTTGTTCCTGATAATTATCTGCTGGAAAATAAAAGAAACAAATCCTATATGGGCAAGGGAGACTTTACCTTAGGTTTTTTCAACAAATTATTAAAAAAATTTAATCCAGCATAAATATAAATAAAAGCTCTGGCTACATGATTTCCAAAACGCCAAAGTTTTGAGCTGTGGCGCTTTTAAAGATCGTGTGCGAACTGATACCTGGCGGTGCTACACATATTTCCGAAAAAGTTGCAGCATGTGGATTTTTCGTTGTTCGTAACAGTGCTACGAATTACGAATAACGAAAATTCTGGTTCTAGAATAGGGAGTGTCTACTTACACGTGCCTCGGTAAAATTACCGTAGATCCACGGTGAAATTACTTAGATGCACGGTAAAAATTACGCCGTAAGAAGTTCTGCCCCACTTCTCCGGCAAAACATAATCCACGTAATTTTACCGTAGGTAAAAATTACCGCGGATCTACGGTAAAAGTAACCGTGGCGCGTGTCTGTAGACACTGCATCTAGAATAATAATACATGTTTGCATTGAGTATTTCTTATGGCCCTTGAGTCATGGGTTAAGTACGGATGGTAATGAAAATGGGGAAAAACGGACAATAACCACGCCTACTTCCCATTTAGCGGTAGTTTCATAAATACAAAAGATGGGATATTTCAGTAAAGAATGAATGTTATTTACCAAAAATTGGTGTTTACATAAAATAAGCTCTTAAGAAAAACAAGGAATGTTATAAATACTAAAGTTTTGGAAAGCGGTTCCGTCCACTCATGACTAAAAGTGCTTATCTACATTTATCAGCTTTACCAATTTATTTCAAATTTTATATACATACTAGTTAGAAAAAAAATTTAATGGTTTTTAATAATGCAAACGAACAAAAGTATTAAACATTTTAGTGCATTAAAATTTTTTAATTAGCATTAGCTTGGATAATTTAATGAAAAAAAATTGCATTAGCATTACATTTTTCAGAATTAATGCATTGAAATATTCATTTGCATTAAATTTCATAAGTTAATGCATTAATTTTTGACATTAACATTATTGCTTTAAATACCATTAATGCTTTAAAAAATGAATGCATTTTTCACAACTCTGGTACATAGGTATGTATTGTTTGGATTCAAGAAATATATAATTTTTTGCTCTGATTTGGCATTTTTCCGGAAATGCCTACAGTACATACATACATACATAAACTAGCTTTGTAGAGAAAAAATAAATCTGGATAGGTACCTCTATATATTAAATACAGTCGCCATTGTATAATTGTTCAATGTACTACACATGTACATCCATATACATACATACATGTAATATATGGGTAAGTACGCTGAAAATAAATGCGCTCCACTCATACCTCTAATACGCCCATTATTACAACATGGACTCCTCCACTACTGGAAGCCCTCACGCCATTCGCAGCAACAACTTTTAACAGCCACATTGTACCTTTTCATTGTTGTAGCCCTTCATAGCGTATGAGTGTGTATGTGTGAGTGCAGACTGCGGCAGCCGCCATTCGAACCAGCAAGAAAACAGCTACAGAAACACAACTTTAGCCTTGACGAGAGAGGGTAATGTCAGAGCGCATCAAAGACAATGGCAAAGCTTTTGGTTGGCTAGCACAACTACCGCTGGCAGCAGATGTTCCTGGTTTTGCTGCTGCTCCTCTATTCGTGATGTTCAGCAAGCGTGCTAGTTTACTGACGTTAGTTAGTTTTGGGCCGAGGAGCCCTTATATATGCATGCATGTATGTATGTATGTACTTTCTAGTTAAAAGTGGCGCGGGAATCCTACAAAAGCAAAGAAGAGCCACGAGTAACAGAAACAAAGGAGAAACTTGTTATGGACTTATGTATGTAGGTACATATGCATGTATATTCGGTCTATAGACCCCATTTCAGAATTTGCTCCATGTTGAAGGCTTACATACATACATTTTTAGATAAGTATGTATGTAGGTACATGTGCACTTTTAAAACCTTCTGTCTGCAATTTTCATAATATGATTTCTTCATTGCCAATAAAATCTTGACTTTTATTATTTTGAGCAAGGAATCCCTACGAATTCTTCAAGGCAGAAACTATCAAACTTTTTATTTGAATAGGTACATTAATTACAGATAGGTAACATATATAAAACTATCTACTACCTAGTAATAGAGACCCATTCAATGACTGTAGGGTGAAGAAAATAAAATTATTGAAGCCAAAGCGAAATCGGTGACGAGCATTTGTTCTGATATGCATGCTTGTGTAAAGGCCGGCTTGAGGCGGTAGGGTCGGGGTTGTTTCCCCCGAGTCCGGAAATTTCAAAGGGGCCCGGATTTTTCCGAAAATTAAGTTGGAAGATAAAAATTATTATATTTGCGATTAGTTGATACATTTAATTATTTAATATGTACAGTGAAAGCTCCCATAAGCGGACACCGCTGGTCACCTACTTTTTGTCCGCCTATGAGAGATGTCCGCTAATGGGAATTTCGTAAGAAATAAAATAAAAATTCAAATATAACAAAACTGAAGTTGCGGGTTTCTAACACATATAAAACACATGAAAACCAAGTTTAATAAAAGTCAGATATGTAACTTTTAACACTTCCGCCCACAAGAGTGGCAGGCGTGACAGTTCTTTTCTCAGTGAAAGTAGAAAGTACATACAAAATTTCAACGAAATTGGAAATCGTTTACTATTTTTCAGCAGCTTATGTACATTACACTGTGTAAATTGCCCCAACAAGTTAATGATTATCATAAAATTACATACCCAAAAACAAACAGCTTAACTGTTGTCAGTCTCTACTGAAAATGTGAAAGTGCATTTTGACATAGGCCTGCAAATGTAGTGCGGAAAACTTGGAAAAGTCGTAGCATATAGTCAAAACAACTACTAATCTGTCCTGGCTTAGGTTTCGCCCGCCACGAGAAATAACCAGATAATTATTTGCATTGCTTTTTTTTCATAAAAATATTCGCGGTATGGCGGCCCGCACATATGTAGTTAGTGCCGGCCCTGCATATGTATTATATGTATGAATGTATTGTCGGAGATCGTACTCTTCCACTTATGTACATACATACCTACCTACATAAATCCAACGCGAAATAGTCTGCAGAGAAGCAACCGAGTGAGTGAGCAACTTTGTATACAGTACCCGAAAAAAGCAGATTTGGAAACTTTTTTAATTATGCGACTGCACGACCGCCCGCCTGTCCGCTTAACATTGAGCGGCCTTTGAGTTATGTCAGCCGCATTTGCTGCATCACCACCGCATATGCATATACACTCTAAAAAAATTTTGTGTTACTTTTTAGGGTTTTAGGTTACTGATTTCCTACATTAATATTCGCGAAATTAAATGCTCGATTATTCAACGAATAGTTTGTTTAAATTTCGGACTTCTCAGAGAGTAATATAGTGGTGTGCGTAAATTTACTGCGAAAGTGTGTACAAGCTACAAAATACACATCTGCTGTACGATTTCGCTTGTAGAATTGTGGAAAGCCACTAACAAAAAGAATTTTTACACATGAAAATGCGCAAACGAGAATAATACATATTTATCGTGTAATTTTACCAAAAAATTTTAAAAGTAAACAAAAATGTACTCGCATTTTTAAACAAATTTTTTAGAGTGCAATTCTGAACGTCTTGCTTTTGCTGTTGCCATTTCTCATTGTTGTTGCTGCTGTTACTGTTGCGGTGGTTGTTGCAGAGTAAATGCCAAAGAAACTCTGCAGGTCACAATAGAGGGTTGGAGCAAGCAGTTTCAGTTTCAACCCTCGCTTGTGCGCCTCATTCATTCGCTCTCTCACTCGCTCGCTCACACGCATTTAGTTCATATGTGTTGTTGTATTGCGTTGCCTTTGGCTAAATGTTGCAGTGTGTGCAATTGGTAGCGGCGGAGTAACTGGTTGCCCGTTTGGTAGGCTTAAGCGATTGCTTGGTTGGTTGATGGACGCGATGACTGGGGGCTTCGACGGTGCTTGGCAAAGTTGATTCAGTTTCAAATGAGTATCCGTCGTGTAACAACGCAGAATCGGTGACAACGTGCAATGACACACACATAGATATACAACAAATCGGAGTTTCAAAGGCTAGATGGTTGTGAGCGAAAGAAAAAAACCAAGTGATTTTAATTATATTAATAACAAAAAACAAAGAAACTAAATAATTGCAATACGCACATACACACGTATACATACATATAACTATGTGCATATGCATATGAATGCAAGTTGTTGTTAGTGGGAAACGAATAAAAACTTACATAAAGAAGTCATATACATATGTAAGCCTGGGACCCCTGTTCGTGTAGTATAAAAACCCTATTATCATAACAAGTTTTGCAAAATATTCAAGGCCTCGCACGTGTGAGAATATTTTAATGGAACTGCTAGTTCAAAAACGCACTAATCAACTCAGTGACTCTAAATTTGTATAAACGTTTTCTGTGCAAATTTTATTTTCGTCCGATTCGCCAGCAATTCTCTGGCTGCTCTACCGTCGGCAACAAAATGAGTCTACCCAGCGGCGTGGATATGCAAAATTTAATGTCTCAACATCCAGTTTTAGGCGCACTGCCGCCCGCGTTTTTTCTACGTGCCGCTTCTGAGCGTTATCAGCGAACACCGAAATGTGCGCGTTGTCGCAATCATGGAGTGGTGGGTGTAAAATTTATCTATTAATTTAAGGCTTTAATATGGAATTAAATACGGCTTATCTCTTTTGAGAGTCAGAAAACGTCGACAATCTGAAAAAGTATTTTAAAAAATTTTCAAACTTTGCTTTATCGATCAGTGTGGGGAAAGTTATATGAAAAAAATAAAATTTAAAAATAATTTTAAATAACATATTTAGTTTAGTAATATGTAAATGTTATCAGCCAAACCCGATCTTAGGACAAACTAGTTTGTGTAGGCTAAACTAGATCACGCGCCACAGTAATTTTTCAGCGTAGGCGGCCTTCGGCCGCACTTCAAAAAAAATAACCCTCATTAGTCCAACTCCAGCTACGCAGTCCACAATATTGTTGCATCCAAGTTGTTTCCGCGGTGGACGGATGTATCGGATATAGGTAAAACTAGTTCAGCCTAGGAAAAACTAGTTTAGCCTAGGAAAAACTAGTTTGTCCTATAATCGGGTTTGACCGGTAACATACATATATACAAATACATGCATATACATATATGTACCCTGCAAAAAATGGGACTAATCCGGGATGACTCCGGGAGCAATCGCAAAGAAGCATGCGACTAATACCACTTTTGATCTCTCTGTTCGCTTTTGTTCGAGCATGTCCTATGAAAAGACTAATTGTTAACCTTTATACCCGAATGGGTATAAAAAGCGACTAGTCACTTTAAAAAAATATAAATAAACATTTGCACCAGCTGAGATTCGAACCGGATTGTTCAGTTTGGTTAGGCGAACACTCTCTCTGTGTGACAACGCCGCACATGAAATTTCATTGACTAAGTGCGTACATATCATTAAATCGTTAATAGTACCCGTTAGAGATGAGTTGAGGAATAATTGATCTCCAATTATACCCATAAGGGATGAGTCGAGACTAATTGACCTCCATTAATACCCGTATGAGACTAGTTGGGACTAATTAATGCCCAATTGTACCCGATTGAGAGTAATCTCGGAATACTCTCTTTAGAGATTAGTCGCACAATTTTTTGCAGGGTACATATGTAGGTATGTATGTATGTACTCGTATTTAATATCAAACATTTCACTTTGGGAATTTCTAAAGATTTGAACTATAACAAATTTTTTTTTCACTTTTATTTCAACATATTTTGATTAACCGTCCTATTCCCACAACACTGACAACACTCAGCGGCTGACTATTTATTGCCTTTACTACTGCGCCTAATACTATGCCGCAAATTTATTTTAAGCTCTCGTATGGTGACAATTGTCAGTGTGGTTGTTATGACCTACTGAGTATGCGACAACGGCGATTGTTTATACATATTGTGTTTTAAGCGCAATAATTGTGATACTAGTCATACGATGAATTTTGTCAGTGTGTGGGAATAGGGCGGTAAAAGAAAAATACTGATAAAAATAAAATATTTCACACAAACAACAAAAAATATAATATAATATATAATCCCATGAGGCTATTGCCTGAAAATTTTAAAATGCACTTAGTGGCATTGTCCTACTATGATAGCACGGCCGAGTAATCATAGTCAACTTATGTATAGTAGACTGCATCACTCCCCATACAAAAAAAATCGGTACTATTTTCCACTGGAATTATACAATCTATTATATTTTATGACTTCCACCAAAATATCTCGCAAAAATACTAAGATTTACGTTAGGTGGACGGATTTGAAAATATCTCCAAAAATGAGTTTTATTTTATTAATAAAAACATATTTTTTTTAATATTTTTTGAAAAATCACCTCAGATGACTAAACAGTTTAAGCTTAAAAAGTTTGCATAAGATTATTAAAAAAAAAAAATCTACAGAAACATAACAATGAAATTTTTGATGTTGTTTTTGAACTTTTTTCAAAGACTAGTTTAAGAAAAACTTGAATAACTCAGTCAAAACCATACCAATTTAGACTTATGAGGTATCATTAGTGAGGTATTTTCTCACCCTTTTAATTTCTTTGCGAATAAGCTCATTCAAAATATGAAAGAGGAAGGTAAAATAAACGATTGTCATTCCATGCTGATTTAAGAAGTAATGGTATTTGATAAGGAAAAAATTGGGACGTGAATGCGTTTTTTGCAAAGAAATGAAAAGTGTGAGAAAATACCTTTCCAGTTATATATCATAAGTCTATATCGGTAAAGTTTTGGAGCAGTTATTCAAGTTTTTCTTACACAAATCAGTGAAAAAGGTTAAAAAACAGCATCAAAAATCTTATTATAATGAATCCGATGATACAATTTTTTAGTATTTTTATGTAGACTTTTACTTAAACTATTTTGTCATTTGAGGGGAGTTTTTACAAAAATCCTTTAAGAAACTATTTTTATTCATAAAAAACCTCATTTTTATAGGTATTTTCAAACCCGTCCAGCTCACGTAAATCTTGATATTTTTCCGAAATATTTTGGTAGAAGTCTTAAAATATACTAGGTTTGGTAAAGCCCTCAGAAAAACCGCAACTTTTTTACTTTTTACCTTTATAGGTTTGCAACTCGCAAAAACATCGATGTTGAGAAAAAAACCTTGATGTTAACAGCTTATATAAAAACATCGATGCATCGATGTTTCCATCGATACCCAAATATTTTTCTTTATCCCAATCACGAAAATTAATTCGTTGAAAATTTTCAGTAGAACATCGTTGTATTGTAGAAACCTTTTGAAAAAAAAAATGGTCCCAATTTTTTTATTTTGTACCAATAGAGCAATATAAAAATTTACAAATCTGTACAAATGTACCAATGTAACCAATGTCTTAGAAATTTATACAATAAAAAAAAAGTCAACAAATTGTCGTTTTTTAATTAGATTATGAGTATGTAGTTTTGTAGCCAATTGAATTCTAGTAGAATAAAGTTTTGAAATGGCTAAAAATTAGTATTGATTTTTTAGAATTTTAAAATAGCTCGATATTTGTACGAAAGTTTGTTGATTTTTTTTTAATATTGCACAAAGTTGGAAACTTGGATTTACACGGGTTTTGTTAAAGAATGAACTATATTTTTATAAAAAAATAACCAAAATTAAATAACAACAAAAATAATACTTTAAAACTTGGAAAAAAGTGGTTCGGCTACAACCCCCTCCCCCCTAAATATGGCCTTGCCCTAAAGTTCACAATGTGGTCAAAATTGCCTCTAAGTCAGTGGGAAATTTAGTATATGAGTGTTTCCATCGGAAGGTCCACCACGACAAAAAAAAATAAAAATCTTATATCTAACGTATTTACGGGCCGATTTGTCTGCTTTTTAAAATATATACTGGCTATGTAAGTAGAATGATGTTTGCGTAAAATGGTCTTCCTAGGTGGCGCCAAGGTTGAGATATTTCGAAAAACCGTATTTATCGGACCGATTTGGTTCTAATTTGGCGTATGTAGTTGAAACATAATAAGTCATAGATTTCCAACAAATTCACCAAGCAGTTCGATTGTTTTCATTTTTCGGCTAAGTATATAGCTAATTATTCCTTGTTTGTTTCACATTGAAACGTACGAATGTCACGTATGCGACGTATGGAAATACCCATATATTGAATACTTGCGCCGGGTACTTTTCTGGGAGAATTTTTCAGCGGAAATGTGTCATAAAGATATAATTTAATATGGAAATCGATCTTTCAATTAATGTAACTGGATAATAAATATTTTTTAAAACAGCAAAAATTAGTTCAGCGTTATCAATAATTTTCAGCTCTGGACATCAACGAAGCCTATAACCGGAATATTTTAAATTTCACTGAATGTGCATGAAGAGACATGCAAAAATTATCGTTTTAATTAACATTGATTTTGGTGCTACCAAACCTTATTTTATCATTATTTTTATGAAATTTTACATTACACACTGTAACTCTGAATATTTCAGAAAAATAACTTTCTTGTTTTTTGGTTAGTACTGTACCATACAAACTCAATGTACTAGATACTTTGTTCTTCCTACAGTTTTTATTTTGCCATTAATTAGCACCACAAACAAAAAATTGGTACGATTTGTCCCGAACCAACGATGGTATGCTCCCAGTATTGCCACAAAAAACCCATTTTCCTCAAAAACAAATGAAAAATCCTCAAAATCCGAACAAATAGCTCAAAATTTTTTATTACAGATATGAGTGTTGTGTACTTGGTTCTTGCGGTTCAAACAAAGTATCACCGTTATTTTTTATGCCTTGGTTTGTATGTAATATTGCTGCAACTATATCAGTGCTCAATCTGGTCCTCAAGTCAGTCCTACACATTTTTAAACTACTAAATATAAGTTATATTGAAGCATTAGAAAAGGGCTATATTAGTAAAGCAGATATAATTTTTTTAATTGGGAAACTTATATGAACCTGAAAAATCTATTAATTCAAAAACTTTTTTCCTATAATCTTCTGGATCTAATGAGGAATCAATATGAATATCCTTGTGCGTGTTCTCTCTATTCGTTATCGAGATGTTGCAAGTTCAATATAATTTAAGATCGAAAAACACCACACAAGCGGCTAGAAAAACCAAGCGAAATATCCCTTTGCTTAAACAACAATAATAGAATACAAGATTGGACCAATCGAGCTGAGAGCAACTGGGTGTGACGTCACATTATTATGAGAACGAGAGTGTAAAGAATAATTTTGAAGAAGAAGAGGAAGAAGCAAACAAGTGGTGCGAAATAGTGATGTAAAACTAGGTTGAATTGTACCTACTCTTAAGCTTCTTAAATTTGAGCGTACATTCGGTACAAGCGCATTATTTTAGGTACATTTGGAACGTAGTCAAATATTGTTTTATCTAAGTCCGAAAGTTGATATAGTACAGAAGGAAGTTGTAGTCTACCAACTATCAAAAATGTATGCACATAAAAATACATGTTTACTGTTTAGATATGTGTATCTACATTTAGGTATAACTTTTCGGCAAATAGGTACAATATGAAAATGTAATATTTATCACTAGTGCGAAAAAATAATAATGTGGCGTCAGCGAAAGGGTGGATGCTGTCAAATCGAGAAAGAGAGGATTAGCGGTCCGCGGAAGGCGCCACCTTTGTTTCGCTGCATCGTGTTGCTTAAAGCTAATTATCTTGTGTATGGGGGTGTTGAAGGTTTGACAAGCCGTTTGAGGGAAATGTGAACAAAAATTAATTTTTTTTTTTTTCTGGCTGCCATGTTGACGTTTGATCAAACCGCTTACGTTGTGTATGATAAAATCGCCTCATTCGCAACGGAAATTTTACCGAATGAGGACGCAAAAATCTAAGAAATCCAAACCCTTTTACATTGTGACCCGGAAGGAAACTAAAATTCTTTACTTGAACGAGTCATATTTGCATGGTGTATGGCGAAATGGGAAAAGTAGGTTTGAAGGACGTTTGACAAGCCGCTTGTGCGGTGTATTTTGGTCTTTTTAACAACTCTGTTGTGTAAAACATGGTTGCATTTGTTATCTGCAAATATATCGAGAGAAAATTCCTCAAAATAAAAGTCCTCAAAAAATACTCAAGCGCACCCGAAATTCCTCACGTTTTGAGGAATTACTCACAAAGTGGCAACACTGAATGCTCCTAATGTTATTTTATTGAAGTTGAAAATACATATTGAACTTGAGCCATGAATAGAAAGTACACCAAAGACAGCGCTTTGAATGAAGCTTGTTCATTAGGTTTTTCAAATTATAATATTTCCAAGTACCAACAATTTGCAGTTCGCTACTTAAGTCTTTCGTTTTTTTACAAGATCGAACTCCAAGGAAGAAGACTAGAAGAACAATAAGCGAATGGAGGTCATGGTAAATTTCACTCTTAACACGATTTTTGTCGAAACATTTTCCGTGGGATGATTAATGGAAAATTAGATATAGATCTAAAGCTCAAGCTCCATAAGCTCTCGAAGTCGTTCAGCCTTTTTAGGTTTCACAAGCCATTTTCGCGCTTGACATTTCTCCATTATGTTTAAGGCTATGAAGTCGCTACAGAAATCTTATCGAACTCCTTATTCTCTAAAAATCTATTTGGATTTATGCTACGAAATTATGAACAGTTTGTGGACGAGACTTACACAAACGGCTTTAATTCGGGAGTGCATTTGGAAGTGTAAAAATAGTACTACTATAACTGGGGAAAAATATCCAATAGTTTTTTTTTATTTAATGGAACGTTTAATAATTACTTCGCTAATTTTTGAACTTCCGAAAATATTCTTTCACATTTGCTGTGGAATGCAAAGGACAGTTAAGACTATTTGTATCAAATGAGGAAACTCTGCTACTACATCATCCCGTTTCATTTAAAAATTTATTTGAAAACAACCTAAAGAGAAATTGTAAATCAATCGATAAATTCGGAAGTATCTAAAAAAATGTAATTTGTGCTTGTCTAAAAACTGCAAATTACATTTAAAACTGTGAACCTGTCAGCATTGCATCTGATAAATAAGCGCGCCTGGTGTTGGTATCTCTTCTTCTAGCATATATAAATTTGATGCGCTAGAGAGAGATAAGCACACAAGCAAAAAGCTCAACGCGCTAGGTTGGATATAGCTATCTAATTGGGCATTTAACCTAAAATATTTCATTGACAAAGTTGGGCAATAAAAAGTTGGGCATAAATAATTTCCACCAGGGTTTTAATTTACAAAAGGTTGTGTCATACCAAAATATCATGTAGAAACAAACTCAATGACTACATATTTGATACTGTCCACGAAGTCAATAAATTATTTTTCGTTTAACGCCCAGAAAAAAAATGCTAATGCTAAAGGACGGAAAATTGAATAGCCAAGTTCGACATTGAACAATATTTATATCAATACTTTAGTGTTATTTATCATTAATCTTTCCTTCGGCCCTTAAGTCTGAGTGGTTAGAAGTGCGCACTACCCCTCCGTAGGATCTGGGTTCTATCTCAGGTCCGGAAAATAACTAAATTAGAAAGAGTTTTAATAGAAGTTAAAGGGCAAACATTTTTGAACGATTATATTTATGATTTATACATTACCTATACTTACAGAAAATCGGTATATTTACGAGATTTGTGTCGTTACGAGGCATTTACGTGTTTAGAAGAAATGCCTATATTATTTCCTTATTAATTTGATATATCACTACCCCAAATTTGTATAAAAATCTATAGCCACCTCACGTTTAATCGTAAGATTTTTCTATTTAACATGTTTGTAAATCATTTTAGCCCTCCTATCATCCTTAGTAAACATGCAAGGAATTACTTCCAAATAAGGATCAAAAGGACCCAATGTAGTAGAAATAATGAGGTTCTAATATTCCTTGAAAAAATTGATTAAGTCTAATGTTACAAAATTTACTAAAAAGTAGAAGCTTACCAACGCAGTAAAACATTGTTTTTGATGAGATTTAAGGCACTGATACTCCAGTGTTATCTGTACCGAACTTTAGTTCAAAATGAAAATTTTGCAAAGATAATTTTTATTCAATTTTTCATTGTTTTTTGGCTGAAAAATGCAGTCCTTTTTTTGCGAAAATGATTCGTTGTAGTTTCATAATAGTGAATCGTGTTTTATGATCTTGCTTAATTATTTTTATTTTTATTATGCCATAAGTGGTCATTGAACCCACTGAAACCAACCGAACCGAATCGCACTTCAGAGGTACCCGCGTGTGATTTGAAGCTCTTCTTCAAATTTTGAAATAAAAACTAGAGCCTTCTATGTTACAGTATTACCAAGAATTAAAAGAAAAAAAATCTTTTTGTATACACCAGACCAGAAGTAAATGACCTCGATATTTAACATTCAAGAAAGCATAAGTAGTTTTATGAGTAATAGCCTTACAATTTTTGTTCAGAAAAATCCATTCAAAAAGATTTAAGAAATTTCGGGTGAACAGATGTTTAAAAAATTGAAATCGGTGTAGCAAAAATTGAAACGGAAGGATCTTTCTCCAAACAGTTATAGTTAGAATGCGAATGAGAAACTTCTGGAGTATATGGGTCCCTTTTATTATGTGTCTATAATAAAATTTTTGTATACCTGAACTTAGAGCGTAGCAAGCTACGCTGGGTATACGCTAGTGCTATGTAGTGCATAGGCACTTTATTATTATTTTTAAACAATTTGCTTTTTCTTTTATCTTCCAACAGGTTAGCGCACTTAAAGGACATAAGCGTTATTGCCGTTGGCGAGATTGCGTTTGTGCGAAATGCACATTGATTGCGGAGCGACAACGCGTTATGGCCGCACAGGTACGCATTAAGGTCGATTCACAACTAACAGCACGGAACGATGCGTTACAATACTTTAGAAACTGCTATCAAGTAAATGAAATGTAACAACGAAACCAAAAACAAAAATGTAGAAATCATAATTCGCACTCAGCGGCAGCGAAGTGCAAAGGAAGCATTAGCAAAAACTTTACTAATTGAAAAGAAAAATAAATTACAAGACAACTTTTTGAATATAAATAATTTGATGTAGAAATGATCCAACAATGATAGACGTTTAAAATTAACTGTTGAAGGGCTTTGCTTTGCCAAATATTTATTGAAAAAAAACTAATAGTATACCATTTTCTGTGCTGTCTCGTGCCGTTCTGTGCCCTGCCAGTGGGTGTGAATCTATGTACACATGTATGCAACTTTGCACTCTATTATTAACAAGCACACTTCTACCTTTTCCACTTAAGCCAAATATAATTTCTTTACTTCTACCTACCCGTTTTGTTTCGCTCTACTTCAGGTCGCACTGCGTCGCCAACAAGCACAGGAGGAGAATGAAGCTCGCGAATTGGGTCTACTCTACACCAATGTACCGCCTGGGCAGCAGAATGGCGTCGAAGGTGGTGGTGGCAGCGGTGTCGGCGTCCCACCAAATCCACACAGCCCCCCGCCACCGTTGACAAATGCCTCCGGCGCCTTTCATACCGGCATTCCCTCCCCGCCCAGCGATGGCTTGGACACCAGTAACGGTCAACGTATGCAGTACAATGGCAATGAATCTGATACAGATGTGCGAATGCGTTCTTCAGAACGTCTTTCGATGGGCTATTCGCCGGATCGCAGCACCGAAGTGGAGAGTCCAGGTGAGTTGTAGTGCAACGAAATGAATAGTGACAAAAAGTGAAGGAAAAGCTGACGCTAGGAGTGGTATGCCAGGGAAAAGGTGTCCCAAATGACGTGCAATGTTGCATGTACATTTCATGACACTTTCCTGTTCTACTTGTTGCTATTGTTGTTCGTGAGGTTGATGCCATTGTTGTACTTAAGCGGTGAAGTGTGTTTGCGCGCACTTTGGCGACTTCCGCGCAAGAAAACCATTAAAGGCCAGCAAAAATTATAGCAATACGTTTATTTTAAATAACGAAAACGCTTGAACGCTCAGTGTGCGTTGATGGAAGTGCAGCGGTGCATTGAGTGCTTATTCGAGTGGGCGCGTGTTTGTGCGCCTGAAGTTTAATGCGCCAATTGTGGCAAAATCGAATAAAATGTGGAGGCTTTTTGGCACTGTTGTGTGGATGTGCAAAAAGAAGGCGTAGAGAAATTTGTTGATTTAAAAACTCAAATGGAACGTCCTACTTTCCCTGCAAAGTTATATTAAACCGAGCGGTATCTAACTAGATTTTGTGTTAAATATACATATGTACATATTTGCCGTTGTTCGATTTTCTACTTCTTCTTTGGCTCTGTAGCCGCCTAAGCGATTTTGGCCGAGTTCAACAAAGCACAGCAGTCATTTCTCTTCTGTGTCAGCTGATACCAATTGGAAATGGCAAGTAAAGCCCAGTCCTTCTCCACCTGGTCTTTCCAACGCAGAGCAGCCTTCTTCTTCCTCTGTTGCCAGCATCGCGGCCCGCGTTGACTACTTTCAGAGCTGGAGCGTCCGTGTCGATTCGAACGACCTAGCCAGCGCAGCAGCTCAATTTTTATTCGTTGCACTATATCTATATCGTTGAAAGCACGATGCAGAAAATGAAGGTGGCGCCATTCGCGGACCGTTACCGCTCTCTTCGTCGATTTGACAGCATCCACTCATTCGCTGAAGTCGCACAATACTTTTGTTTACATTTACTGTATCCAACTTGGTGCTTTTCGCACCTAATTTAGTGGGTATTCAAACCGCCAAAATTGTTGAGTTTAGTATTTGGTGCGTTTTTGGTACTTTTGTTTTAAGTTTGAATACACCAAATTTGTAAACCTTAAAAAACTGTAAGCAAAATTTATAGCAATCATAAGTATACAAAAATTTAGACAAAATCTTGGCACAGTCACAATCATAAGCGACAACAAAATATCTGGCAGCACCTTCAATCATGCCAGAAGAAATCGACCGTCGTGCAAGAAACATTCATTTTTATAAATTTGAATATGTATGCATATAAAGTCAAATAAGTACACCAATCAAAATTTGATGCTTTTTCAAATTCAAAGCTTGGCAATACTGCCTTTTGTTCGATGCCTGCTTTTTTTCTTTTCTCTCTCATTCTGGTATTTGATCAATCGTAACCATTTTTTAGGCTTGCACAAGATTATTTATAGAATAAGAAATCGTGTAAAACTATTCGTCAATGTGAAAAATTAAAACAATGGGTATGTAGATACTATGAATGTATGTCAAATCGCACTTTCTGATACTACTTTTTGTTTATTTCCGCGGTGCACGTATGTATGTAGGAAATTTCACTTTCAACCGTGTAACCAGACATTTTATGCGCATAAAAATATTAATGACTTGAAAGATCAAAATTAAAAAGTTATAATAAAAAATAAAAAATTAAAAGTTTACTTCTCCAAGCGCCCTCGCTTGACTTGAATCGTGCTAGCGTAGCAGTCAATGGCACTGTGAATATTCTTCGAAATTATAGAGAAAATGCTCACACACATTTTTCTGATATATTTTCAAAAGTTACCGATATCGATAAGGAATTGGATTTTGATATTGTCCTTCCTCGGAGAGCGAATAGACAAAACAGCGAAAGGCAATATTTATACCGCTATTGGATAATATTTTGCTCTATCTCCGAGAAAGATTGCCGGAAGAGTCATTAAACATTTTTGATTTGAACTTATTACTTCCATCTAAAAGTGGGGAATATAATACGCCTGACGAAAAAAATAACGCTATCGAATCGCTTGGAAAACGATACGAACTTTTCTTAGAAAAAGACGGTATCAGTTTGGAAGCAGAGTATAAAGTGTGGTTGGAACGATGAATAAATAAGGAAAGCGAAAAGCCATTCCCAAAATCAGCAGCAGAAGTTCTTGGTAAATGCGATGAATATGCTTGTACATTAATTAACAAACTTCCCCGCATTCTGGTCACACTTCCAGCTAGTAACGCTACTTCCGAAAGAAGTTTTTCAACCCTTCGCCGGTTAAAAACATGGTTGCGTAGTACCATGAATGAAGAATGACTGATAGGTATAGCACTTTTACACGTACACTTAGATATTGAAATTGACACTGAAAGGATAATCGAAAGATTCGCAGAAGGAAAGCGCAAAATTGAATTTGCAATTTAAATTATTACAATAAAAATTCTGAATAAGTTGTTAAGTTACTTAATTACTTCTTAAAATCTTAAAAATTAATTTCAACGGAATCGTAGTAATGAGATTTTTCAACTTTATAACTGGACCAAAACTATTCCGATTAAGACTTGTGAGGTATCATTGGAAAAGTATTTTCCCACCCTTTCTATTCTTTCCAAATAAATGGATTCAAAGTATGAAAGAGAAAGGTAGGATGAACGAGCGTCATTCCAAATTGAATTAAGTAAGATGTGTTTGTATTAAAAAAAAAAAAATGGCACGTAAATGAGTTTCGTTTGCATTGAAGTAAAAATAGGGCGAAAATACCTTTCTACTGATACCTAACAAGTCTAAATCGGAATAGCTTTGGCCAGTTATTGAAATTTTTCTTAAACCAATCCTTCAAAAAAGTTAAAAAAACATATTTTGCATATTTTTATGCAGATTTTTTAAGCTTAAAATGTTTTGTCATCTGAGGGGATTTTTTTCAAAAAGGTTTTTAAGAAACTATTTTTAGTCATAAAAAAACTTTATTAGTGGAGGTGTTTTCAAATCAGTCCAGTTCTCGTAAATCCTTATATTTTACCGAAATGTTTGGGTGGACGTCTTCAATTATAATAAACTAGCAGACCACTTCGTCCCGCCCAAAATTTTTATATGTTTTATTGAATCTTTTTGGTCCAACATTTTCACCAACAATTCACGTTTACGATTTTCATTGGCACATTCGTCTGCTAAGATTATGGTTTGGTGGTCATTTGCCGCTTTAAATAACCTAATAAATATCCGTGAAGAAGTTCTTGAAATTCTCCAGTTGTGCGGCATTTCATAGTACGGTTATTCGCAAAGCGAAATAAATTTTTTCCTCTTCACTCCTTGGCGGCAACAATGACCCGGTTCTATAGTAAATGTCCTAGAAGCTTTACAGTATAGTTGGTGGCACTTTCAAAATGGGTGCGAATCATTGTTCTACAGAAATGCAATATACATATACTTATTTCAGACGAAATACCTTAAAAGTTTGAACGCATAATNTATAACTAGAATAGAGTATAGATTTTGCAATCCCGGCACCGTAGTGTTTAAAAAAAAAAATGGAACAAACTTTCTTACAAATTACAATTTTTTAAATATTCTATAAAATCAACCGTAATTTTTAGCCTTGTACTTTATTCTGCTAGAATTCAATGGGCTACAAAGCTGCATGCTCAGAATCTAATTAAAAACTCGCAATTTTTTCAAAAATTCGTACATTTGTACAGATTTGTGCATTTTGATATTGGGCTAATGGATAATTGTCCCAATATTTTTTTATTTTGTAGTCAAAAGCTTGGTACAACACAGTAGTCTTGTGTTAAAAAATTTCAACAAATTATTTTTCCCTACTGGGATAAAGAAAAATATTTGGGTATTCACACAATTGGGATACGATTTCCCACCAAATTTCGGCAAATTCCCAATCGTGTGACACTGCCTTTAAACTTGTATTTATACGGATGTTGGTAGAGAATGAACAATAAAAAACTAACCAAAATTAAATAACAACAAAACTAGAGAGGGCCAGGGTTCGAATTCCACTGCAGGTAACATGCAAATTAAAATTTTTTTTTTTTTTGGTTTTTATCTTGATTATTTACTTCACGGATGCTTTTTAAAAATGAACCATTATACAGTACATTCGTTAGCGTTTATAGTAAGATCAATTACGTTTCTGATTGATTTTAATATTTTTTTGCTCAGTGTATGGGAAAATTAAAGGCTCGGCGCGGAACCTGTTACAATTGTCCTAGAGAGGGGAGACTCAGGATTTTTTTTGACGGAGTCTAGTGTACATACATACATATATACATATATATATATACATACGTACGTGCTGAAGCCGTTTCGGTATTTAAAATTTGCATTAAGTTGATACAATTTTAAGGTTATTTTACTTAAAGGGCACGCAAATGTATTTTACAAATGAAACAAAGAAAAAAATGAATGTACCCAACCGTCAATATCCACTCAGCAAGGTATCGCCCAAAATGACTTAATTAAATTATATCCATGTATTCGGTACTTCAACAAGTCACAAAAATAACAACTGAAACAAACAAAAAACAAAAGCAAATAAAATATTGTAGGAAATTCAGAAGATATCATATATCTATTTAGCTTATTGTTTTACCAATACACTGCATGTTTCTAGGCGACCAGCACCTGCCTGCCATTCAATCTAGCCCATACTCGTTTGTGTGTGTGCGTAGTTTGTTGCCCATCAACCCCAAACCATTTTCTAATGTTTACAGTTCCCGTGATTAAATTTTTTTCCACATCAATTCGATACTTTCTTTTGCCAACAAGTAGGGCACCAAAGAACTGCTATAACTTTTTCTTCTGTTCTTTATTTGTATTTACCTTCGCAGTATCAAATGTCTGTTTCACTATAAAAATTGCAAAGGTGCGCTTTGAAGGAAATTGTGAAAATTTCATTGTTGAGGCCGTTGTAGCGAAAGGAAGTGATTCTTTATTTACCATTGATGGCTTATGCAAATTTGCTTTAGTAAGTGGAGTCATGGCTTAGAAATGCTAAGCATATTTGTAATTTGAGAATGCGGATTCATGTATGAGAAATACATATGTATGAATGTATGTATGTATGTTCGTCGATACATACATGCCCATTCAAATGGTGATAGAAATTTTGGATTTATAAATGCTAGATGGAATTTTTTCATCAAAGACGCAATTATGTGCATAGCACAAAATTGTCAGTTTTGCTGGAAAGTACTTACTAAGTATTGGGCTACAAGGTAATCATATAAATGAATTAACAAATTAAAATACTCGTCTCGTGAATCGGTTTTCCGGGAATAAGTATGTGGCGCCTAACACTGTGGCGCAAAGAGATCGAATCTGGTCGCGGGGCAATGGGCCTGTAGACATACCCTTACATCACCAAAACCACATCACTGCTCGATAATTAATTTAACGAAATCTTTATTTCACGTGTTGTAAACGATACCCTTATTTCCCATTTGCTTTTATTTTATTTACTAATTCCGTTCTTTTTAATTTTGTTTCCCCCACAGGCTCCAAGCGCGCCCGCCTTTCCAACGAAACTGATCAAGATACCGGTTCCGAATCCTCGCCCAGCAGCCCCCGCATGAAGGGTCGCAACTACAATGACTCTGGCAATCATTCACCCACACGCACTGGTCCACCCAGCTCACCCGAGTCCGATTTGGATGTCGACTCTGCGCCTGATGAAGCAACTCCGGAGAATCTTAGCTTGAAAAAAGAGGACTCCAATTCGCCGCCAAACACGCCCGCTGACAACTTACATTTGCTACGCACCTTCAACAATGGCGCCGCGCAAGGTTTTATCCCATATCATCACTCGCAGTTCCTTGCCGCTGCCATGCCTGCTGCAGCTGCCGCCGCGGCCGTGGGAGTACATCCACACAATCAGCATTCACCACATGCGCAACACCACCACCACCATCAACATCATGCACAGCATCAGCAGCAGCAACAGCAACAACAACAGCAGCATGCACTGCCGCTAGCTATGGCCCAGCAACAAATGCAGGCGGGACAGCCGCAACAACGCTCACCCGTCGACGTGCTGTTGCGCGTTTTTCCCAATAGACGTCGCAGCGATGTTGAGCAGCTGCTAGCGCGTTATCGTGGCGACGTACTGCAGGCTATGGAAGCAATGCTCTCCGGCGAAGATATGACGCAGGCACTAGCCTCGGCGGCAGTTGCTGCAGCTGCCGCGTCGGCCGCAGCATCGCCCCCCAATGTGCCGCCTTCACCACCATTTCCGCTCAAGTCAGCATTCTCACCGCTGGTACCACCCGCCGCAGTGTTTGGTTCGCCGACGCACCGGTACCCGCCGTTCATGCAGGCGCATGCGAAACGTTTCTTAGCCGGCCCCTACGCAGGTGCTGCTTACCTGCCAGGTGTGCTGCCGCCGGATGTGGTCGATCAAGCGGAGTCAAATGGCGGCACTTCCATGGATCGCAATAGCAATGCCGGCGATTCGCAAGATTGAAAAAGTTGCTTGGTAGAGAGTCATTTGAGCATGTTCAGGCCGTATGTGTAGCGCACATAAAAATCCACAAAATTTAAAAATGCATATTAATTAATTGTACATACATTTTCTGTAAATACCGAAATACAATGTTGGAGAGGAAATAAAAAAAAAAAAATTAATATCAAACTAGGGAACAATCAACAAATAAATATGCATTTTCGCCAGTGTTAACAAATAATTAGTGTATTTTATTCAAATATGTCTTGAAACGAATAATGTTTAGAGTTTCGTTCTGTTTAAAATTTTAATTGATTTTCAGTTGTAGAAAAACTTATATCTAGCTCTAGTTAACCAATAACTAAATACTTACAGTACTTAAAAAAATAGAATTACATATGAGTTCTAGACAAAAGGAAATCAATAATCAACACAAAAACTATATAATAAAGATTTTGAATAAATTTAAATGAAGTGAATATGTATTAAAAATATAAAATTGTAGTTTCTAATTTTAAGAACAATTATGTATTATCTATTGTAAAACTAAAAATACTGTGTTAAAGCGTATAAAACAATAAAAATTCCAATATGCAAACTAAGAGTTTACCTCTATTGTTTATTCTTTTAAGCTTCTCATAAAAATCCACTTTGTTTACCTCCAGAGGCATTTGCTTTGCAGAGCAAACGTTGCGCTTTTTGGGGCGGATGATGTCGATGGCTTGGGCTGGCTTGGACATACGCCAAATAACAGACAATTTATTTGTAAAAATGCTTTCGTGCTAGAAATACACTCGGAGGTTTTCGAATGTTTCAAACTAGCTAGCGAGGAGCGACCGGGCTCCGTGTTTTTTATATTGTTCAGATCAGGAAACATAATTAACTGGATTCTACCAAGTAGCGACTGGAAAGACAATTCACATAAAATCGTTCCTCGAATGTTCCTCGCAAGAATGTAGAAACAAAGTTAGAAAAGAAAAATAGAGTGAACTGCCAATGTGAAGGATCTTCTGCTTTCCAATTTCAATTTAATTGCTAAAGAGTTTCACCATTTACAGCTCTATCAAAAAATCTCCTTAACGTGGATGAATATTTGGACTGTGGTACAATGAGGTTACATGTGCGACTAGACTGTGCAAACGTTAGTTTTGAGTAAAGCCATCTATTCCAGCTATTTCCAATTGGCCCACAATTTTTTAGCACGGTGTTATTTTTTGAATGAATTTAAACAATAATTGAAAAAATATTTTCCTATAAGACATAATAATAATAATAATAGATTGGCGCTTACACGTATGTTAGTATCTGGCCGAGCTTTGACCGCTATGGGGCAGCTGCCCACTTCTCCTTCTTCTTTCCAACACAGACGAGGCCTTCCACTTCCTCTGATACCAACATAGCAGCCCGCGTGGAATACTTTCAGAGCAGGAGTGTGTCTGTCAATTTGAACTACATGGCCAAGCCAGCGGAGCCACTGAATTTTAATTCCCTGCACTATGTCTATATCGTTGTAAAGCTCATACTGCTCATCGTTAAATCACCTTCGGTATTCGCTATCGCCAACGCGCAAAGCTCCGAAATTCTTTCGCAGAATCTTTCTCTCGAAAACTCCAAGAGCCGCTTCATCAGATGTTTTCATTGTCCATGCCTCCGAGCTATACACCAGCACAGGCATGATGAGTGACTTATAGAGTGTGATCTTTGTACGACGAGAGAGGCCTTTACTTCTCAATTGCATACTCTGTCCAAAGTAGAAACGTTTAGTAAGAGCGGTTGTTCTTTGGATTTCAAGGCTGACATTATTAATGCTGTGTTAATGCTGGTCTCCAAGTAAATGAAGTTGTCTACTTTTTCAAACTTGGATCTGCCAGAGTATCTTGTTTGGTATCAAACAGCTCGGAGAGGTCCTTCCCAATTCTGACAGAGCTGATGGTATTGCTCAACGTCATTTACACAGCCGTATCAGTTCCGCCGTATCAGACATCGCGGCATAAAGACAACTTCTTTTCGTACTGTCGCAGGCGGCTTTGAAATCGACAAATATATGGTGTGAGTCGATCAGATTCTCGAGGGCCCTTTCCAAGATTTGGCGTATTGTGAATACCTGATCTATGTTGGATTCGCCAGGT
Organism: Rhagoletis zephyria; assembly: GCF_001687245.7. Lineage (NCBI taxonomy): Eukaryota > Metazoa > Arthropoda > Insecta > Diptera > Tephritidae > Rhagoletis > Rhagoletis zephyria. The sequence goes on along the minus strand of NW_016157810.1, from coordinate 93,318 downwards.
CTAAAGCCACACTGATAAGGTCCAAACAGCTCGTTAATGGTGCGATCCAGTCTTTCACACAATACACTCGATAAGAACTTGTAACCTATGGTTAGAGAGCTGATCCCGTGGTAGTTGGTGCGAATGGCGGGGTTACCTCTCTTGTGGATTGGGCAGAGCACACTAAAATTCCAGTCATCGGGCATGCGTTTATCTGATCTTCCTTTGGCATTAGGGCTGATACATGCACCTTATCAACTCCTCGCCACCGAACTTGAATAGTTCAGCTGGCAGGATGCCAGCTCCAGTAGATTTGTTGTTTTTCAGGCGTGTTATTGCTATTCGTACGTCGTCAAAGTCAGACGGTGGGACATCGATCCCATCGTCATCGACTGGGGCGCGGGTTCATCTTCTACACTTCTCTCAGTGGTTCTGGCATTCAACACGGTGGAAAAGTGTTTCCTCCATAATTTAAGTACGTTCTGGACATCAGTCTCTAGGTCACCATGGTTGTTCTTACAGGAGTTCGCCCTGGTCGTACAACCTACCGTAAGTCGCCTAACTCTATGATAAAATTTTTGGGCGTTTATCTTATCGCCCAGCATTTCTATCTCTTCGCGCTCACGTATTTCGGTCTCTCTCTTCTTAATTCGGAAAATACGTCTCGCTTTCCTTTTCTGTTCCCACATGGCTCGCGTTGCGCTCGATCGTAGCGTGGACCTTTAGGCGGCATCTTTTTTCTCTGAAGTTTCTTGACACTCCTCAGCATACCAGTTTTTCTTTCTATCTCTAGACTCAAGATATTTTACATTTTCTTCTTTTTATTTATTGGCACAGTAACCGCCTAAGCGATTTTGGCTGAGTCCAAACGAGTATACGAGTCGTTTCTCTTCTGCGCCAACTGACGCTAATTGGAAATGCCAAGTCCTTCTCCATCTGGACTTTCCAACGCAGAAGGGCCTCCCTCTTTCTTTGCTGCCACCTGCGGGTTCCGAGTTGAGTACTTTCAAAGATGGAGCGTTGGTGTCCAAGCCAGCGTAGCCGCAGTATTTTCAACCACTGCACTCTGCCTTTATCGTTGGAAAGCTCATACAGCTCATCGTTCCATTGTCGTCTGTGTGTTGTCAGAGTGTTTCAACATGTAAATATTTTGAATACGCGATTGGATATAGTGTCGAGCTTTTACGGACTAAACGGGTTGCAAGCGGAAGTTGAGCTATGGCGCTCTTTGTGGCAAGGAAAAGACAACACAGATGGTAATTTGATTAGACTTGTATACGGAATCGGTTGTCTTTTATCCTCAGAATAATGAAGGCTGTCAAATACGTTTAGCTTTGCTATACTCAACTGCGTCCATTGGGAGGTCATTCAGCGCACTTCGGATTGTCAAAACATGGCTACGATCAACAATGCAAGAAGACCGCTTGCATGGCTTGTGCATGCTCAGCGTTCAACGCAAACTGGTTGAGCAAATGGTAGATGAACTGACGTTTTAAAGAGATTTTTTGAGGTTACCAGAAAACGTATACTTGCTTAAACCTAAACATTTCTATTTACATAAATATATACACAAAAAAACCAATAAAATTTTAAAAAATTTGCCGTCTATATAAACTAAAAGAACGCTTGACCTTACTCAGAGCATCTTCTCATATGTCCGTCCTCCTGTAAGGCACAGAAACATGACGATTGACGAACCAGATATGAGAACGCTTTAGGGGCTTTCCAGAGAACTGTCTACCTCAGGACCATGGCCTTGTTCGTGTGACGACGGATACCGTAGTATATATAAGTATAAGAACAATCGTATAAAACAAACGCATAAAAAGTCAGCAAAAGTGATGGCTGGTGCCGCTCCGGTGAAAAGATCCATTGACTCGGCAACTATGGGCAGACACCGAAAGCAAGAGCGCCCACGAGCATATATATAAACAGTACAGCACTCGGCTGGGTATTGGACCAAACCATTTTTTTTAAGAGGCCGAGTCATAAGTAAAAAAAGTAATGTCTCCGTTTTTCGAAGTTAGCCTCCGAAATCGAGATATGGTAAAATGGTTTTGGTAAAAAACTATTTTTAATTATTACATGTAAAAAGCAAAAAAAGTAAAAATACACACGTGGTCCGCCTTTTGCTCTTATGTATATGGTATATACATTTTTTTGTGAAAACTTATATTACAGGTGTTATAACGGGTCAAAGGTCAGATCTTCGAAAAACTAAAACTTAATATTTCAGAAAATTAAAAAAAAAATCATATCGTTGTAAAGGCGATATTTTAAACAAGAAAATTATCAACCGATTTTTAAACAATTAGTACCGTTGTAAAGGCAATTAAACCCCCTTTCTTCTGATAAGCATTTTTTTATACTTCGTATATAAAAATTTTAACTATAAATAACTTTTTTGCATAAAAAAATATTTTAAACAAAAAGATTACTAACCGTTTTTTAAAAAATTGGTACCGTTGTAAAGGCGATTAAACCCATTTCTTCTAATATGCATATTTGTATACTTCGTGAATGAAAATTTCAGAAAAAACACTTAAGAGGGAAAAAATAAATTTTTTAACAAAAGAAAAATGTAAACAAAAAAATGACTCACCGATTTTTAAAAAATTAGCATCATTGTTACGCCGATCAATCCCCTTTCGTTTAATATGCATATTTGTATATACAAGTTTGAGAAAAGACACTTAAAAGGAAAAAATATTAATTTTTTCCTATAAAAAAAAAATTACAGAAAATGTACTAATTAGTAATACAATTGAATACCGTATTTAAATAAAACAAATATTTATTAGTGTTTTATGCATTAATTCGTTCTTGTACACCCACAGCCCTGTTAAATATAAAGCAAAAGTATATGTAACAGAAGGCTAAGGCATATAAAAATATAAAAACACCATGGTTTTTGATTTTTTATATAACAGGTTATATATAAAAATTAAAGGTAATTTTCTGTTTTCTTTAAATAAAGTACTCAATTGTATTACTAATTAGTAATTTTTTTGTTTAAAATATTTTTTATAAGAAAAAATTGGAATTTTTCCTTTTAAGTGTTTTTCTCAAATTTTTATATACGAAGTATACAAATATGCATATCAGAAGAAAAGGCGTTTTAATCGCCTTTACAACGGTACCAATTGTTTAAAAAGCGGTTGGTAATTTTCTTGTTTAAAATATTTTTTTTTATAAAAAAAAAGTTATTTTTTCCTTTAAATGTGGTTTTTCTCAAATTCTTATATACGAAGTATACAAATATGCATTTAAGAAGAAACAGGTTTAATCGCCTTTACACCGATTAAAATAAAATATTGTTTTTTGTAAAAAAAGTTATTTTTTCCTTTAAATGTGTTTTCTTTTTTAATTCTTATACACGAAGTATACAAATGTGCATATCAAAAGAAAGGGGGTTTAATCGCATTCATGATAAAAACATAGCAAGGTAGAACCGTTCTCTCAATTTGTCGGCCATGATTTTTTTTTTGAAGTTTGCCAACATTTTAAATCATATAAAAGTGAAAGTAAAAAATTGAAATTGTTCGAAATTGTTGTTGCTTGAGATTGAAAATGAAAATGTGTGTGTGAGTTTGTGAGTAAATTTAAAAATTAAATTATTTGGAAACGTCAAGAATTTTAAAAGTGACTCTCAGCGGATCTACCTTACTATGTTTTTATCATGATCGCCTTTATAACGATACAAACCTTTTAAAAATCGGTTAGTAATTTTTTTGTTTAAAAATTTTTTTTATAGAAAAAGGTATTTTTTCTTTTAAATGTGTTTTTTCTCAAATGCAATAATTAAATACCAAAGGTCCTATTTCGAACTTCGAAGGCCCATACCTCGATTTCGGAGGCCAACTTCGAAAAACGGAGAAATCACTGTTTTACATATGAATATAGCTCTTTAAAAAATTGGTTTGGTCCAATACCCAGAAAAAAAGTTGATTTTGCCGTACAGTGTAATTAAAGGAACTTCCCAACGGATAGAAGGAACCGGCGAAGCCTTCTGATCTCATCCTAATCCGGCGCACGGAATGAATAGACTGAGAAATATTGTTTAAAGATAAAATAATTGTCTAAATTTAAAACCTATGAAGTATATTGCAACTCACAGCATATGTACCTATTTCACATGCCTTTTTTTCAACAAATACAAAATTATAAATTGATTCCCATGCAAAACAATTGGCCCCCTTTATTTACATTCTTCACTAAACTACCAGCACGTGTGTCATATCATTGCCGCCCCACTTGTTATTTCCACAAAACAATCAAAAACTTTTTGGCTTTTACCAATAAGCGGTCAATAAGTTGGAATTCACACCAATAATTATGTATCTTGATGAACATCACACCCGCTCACAAAGGACGTATATCACAATTTACAATAGCATGAACACACATGACCGGGATTATGAGGGATATGCAATTTGTCAACCAACTTTTTGGATATACTTTGGTGGAGGGGCCAAAAGAAAAAAAGAAAATAGTTTCAACAATATCAATACAACGGCATAGTTAACAGCCCACACTATTGAGAGTATGCTGCTGAATGTGAAAATTAATGACCACTGATGGTGCGAGTGCTGCGAAAATTATCAAACAATCAACAAGCCTTTACAGATATCCACACACACATGTACGTATGTACAGTATTTTCATATTACCATTTTATATTAATGTGTTTGAAGGATCAAGTGTGAAATCCCTTTTCACTTTCGTAGCTTCACACACGAGCTAAAGTAATCCCAAGCCATATTTGCCGACACTATAGTTTAACTATTGTTATAATAAATTTATTATTGAGGCGTATATTGTATATTGTATTTGTGTGAGTTTGTATGCTTACAATGCAATGACCAGCATATGAAGAAAATTTACAATAGCAACACAATATAGTATCGATTACACGAATCAGCAGAAATTAAATAACTAAATCAAGCACATGCATTTGCACACACAGTACTAGGGTGTTCGAATTTAATTCGACTTCCGAAAAACCGTTTTATAAGTGAGGTTCTCAAAGGTTGACACCGGCAACGCTAAGCAATCGAAGAATCCACGTAGAAGACCTCTTCCGTGGAATATTCTCAAGTGCCATCACAATTTGCTGAAAAGTTAGACGTTGAAGTAGGAAAACCGAGAACATGCGGTCGCCAAAGTCATCGAAACAATCATCCATCTAAAAGCTGCGAAGAAGATCTAAAGGGGCGATATTCCAAAAACGTCCTGACAGGATTTAATCTCAGTCTAATGTTACCTAAACTTATGATCCACTTACAGGCCTATTATGCGCTGGTGACAAAATTTTGTAAATCCCTGCCAATTTGTATACCCTTTTCACACTTTATGCACTCTTGTAACCGGTCATGTACTCGATTCCTGTACTCTTTGCAAATGTATCGGACAGAAGTACTCGATACTTACTCGTATCGAACTCATTGTAACGTTCCGTAGAACTAATATAAAAATCTCGGAAATGATAATATAAATTCAAAGAGCTTGTGCATGTTTATATCTATTTGTATATATTTGGTAAAAAAGTTTGATAAGTTTAATAAGAATGCTGCGTTTTCTGTAGCCGCGGCAATGCTTTGTCATGGGAAGAAAAACATAAACAATTCTAGTACTTTCCAACCGAAACTAAACAAAAGAGAGTAGCCACAAAGTTTGATCGAGACTTTCGGCTAAAACTTTTCGAAAGAGTGGGGCCGTAACTCTAGCTAAAACTGAAAATAGTACTAGTATGGAAAAACTGCATTGACATTTTCTTAATTTCTGTAGCCAACATCACATATTAATGCGTTTTCGAAGTCTGATTCTCCAACTTCTCAGCGTTACCGCCATGTAATTTTATTTGATTCTTACAACTTAAGGTTGGATACACCTTATAGTTGATTTCCACCAAGCCTTAACTGCAGTTTATGCCGTTTGAAAAACGCAGATTACAACTCCAAGGTGGTAATTCCACCTATTAAGTAGAAGCAAACGAAAGGTAAAAAGCAAAACTTAAGAAAAAAAAACCTTTCCGATCACCCCATGTATTGAAACAATACTACTTAGAAGCAAAGGTTAAGCTTGGTTAGGAGAGGGTTTGTGGAATATTCTATACTTTTGCTCGGAGAAAGAACTAACCATTGTCAGTGTCCTCTTTTAGTGAGTGTCAGGAGGAGATATGTACATTAGAGTGGTACAAAAAATTTTTTTTTGGAAAGTCATAAACGCTACCTCATATTATTGTTGTTAGTGATAAAAAAGAGAAACGTGTTTTTTATTTTGAAAAAGAAAAGTTTTCTTAGAGGTCGCGCTGATCGTTTTTTCATAAAAACGCTGATGTTCTCAATATTTTTATTTTCTTGACATGTTGAAATGCAGCTAAAAATGTGGTTTTTACATATAATTACTGTGGTATTATTGGGGAACATTCTAATTCTTAATTACATACCTGTCTTGGACAGTTAGAATGGGCCTAGTGCAAGAAAAGATGCTCTCGAAAAGAGACTAGTAAAATTAAAACGTTGATACGGAACGATTTCCGCGTTGTCATGGGTTGGAACTTGTTACCAGGGGGTTTCTGGACTTACTAATTAGGAATCTGAAGTCAGTTTTTCAAAATTCAAAATGGCGGATCCAAAATGGCGATCCATTTTTTTTAATTGTTGGATTTGTTCAAAAACCGGCACTCGAGACGAGAGTTTTTGGGGTCGCCAGTTACGTATCTGAAGTCAATATTTTTAATTTCAAAATGGCGGATCTAATATGTCGATCAAATTAAAAAAAAAAGTTACTAAAATTAAAACGTTGATACTGTTCGTTTTAAACATTATCAAGGGTTGATACTCGAATCCAGTGGGTTTCTGGGGTTGCTGATTACGAAACTGATGTCAGATTTACACAATTCAAAACGGCGGTTAAGAGTTTCAAACAAATCCAATCTTTTTTTAAGCTGGTCGCCATTTTGGATCCACCATTTCGAATTTTGCTAATCTGATATCAGATTCATAATCAATAAGCCATAATAATAATAATGGACCCGCCATTTTAAATTCAAAAAAATTTAATTCAGATTCGCAATCGGCGACCCAAAAAACTCTCGAGAGCGGGTTTTGGAATAAATAAATAGCAGGAAACTCTGTCGGGCATTAATCGTGTAAAAAGATATGGGTTGTCCGTGTGTTAAATGATGCAGCGTTAGCTCCATGCCAAGGGCGATCTATCGTATTGATTATTCTTTTTTGATATTCACGGAAGGATCAATCTTCCGCCACATCTATCTACGCTACTGAGTTAGAAGCTTCATGATCCTGTCAGTAAAGTTAGCACCAGAATTGACCTAAACCCATTCGTTTTCGCATACTCTTTAAAAATGTATGTACGCTGTGAAACGAATATTTAAGAGAATGGTAGAAGAGAAATTTTGACCGATAACCCTAAGATATATGTATGTACATACATGTATTTGCATTATCATTGCTCCTGGCATATAACCCAACCCATTACGGTATGTGTGCCTTTAGTAAGGATGAAATTACATTAACAAAACCACGAGAAACAAATGGATACCATGGCAATGGCAACAACAATAACTTTGGATTATTGTATACAGAACTGACCAGTAATTCAATTCGCACAAACACATACACCTAAAGCTACATACATAAAAGATTCCAACTGTGCAATGACCACCGCCCAATACGATTGTGCTTGTCTTGAACTCGATCAACAGCAACGTTTAAAATGTAGGGATACCCACCTACAACCCACATACATACACATGAGGATTATATGTACATAAATATGTATATACATTAGGATGGCCCAAAAAGAAGTTACCAATTTTAAGCTCCCACCCCTAGAATGGTTTTAAATTTAAAAAAGAATACCCGTATTTTTAATAAACCATTGGTTATTGTTTCAAGAAGTCTTCTAAAGAAATACTGAATTTCGCTATCGAAAATTGTTTATTTTCAAGAATTCTATACCATTTCTACGAAAAAGTATTTTTTCTCAATATAAAATAAATGGAAAATTTCATTGACTCTGAGGCAGATCTTAATATATATATTTTTTTATAAAAATACGGGTAGTCTTTGTTCATGAGTAACTCAGTGAGAGGGGAGACCAGTATGTTTGCATGTATGTATTTAAAAAAATATTTATTGGTTCAAAAATGGTGGGTAGGCACTGTGGCCAATGGTAAAGTTCGTTTACCACCTCTGCATGGTTGTAAATCATGCAGAGTCCGCAAAATGCTCCGGAAGCAGTGTCCGGAGGATGCATCCGACTAGGCAGAGCATACTTTGAACTGCCATCAAATTAAAACTTAAGAAAGTTTTATTACATGGCAGTTGAGAAGTGCATGTACATAAATTTCATTAATTTAATGAAGGAAATTTTTGCACATGCAGCAGTACATAGCATGCATTTAGGCGCCTGGTGTTAGCAGTCGCGTCTAAACAGTTCATGTAGAAAAATCCTAGGGGATCAGGGCTTAAAATTGTAAACTCCCTCCCCCTCCCCCCACATTCATTTTTGGACCACTCTAATATACAAGCTACTATAGTGTGTTCATAAGTTTGCCGTTTGCCTGTATGCAAGTATGTAGACAGTACGCCAAACACCCGGCCCGGCCATGTTCGACCAACTAAGCGGCCTGTGGTCTGTTGTCTCCATTGTTCACCAAAAACAATGAAAACTATTATCTGTGGAAATTTCTGTCGTTCCTGTTGTACCCCACGGCATGTTGCAGTTGTTGTTGCTGTCGCTGACATTGCTGCTCTTCTTGTTCTTGATGTTGTTATACGTTTGCGAGTGTAGTTATTTGAATTGGCACTCACCTCGCTGCTGCTGTTTAGAGGTGTCAAACTATCGATGGTACTATCGATAGTTTTGTTTTTTTGCTCCTATCGATGAGTAGTGATAGTTTTTCTCAAAGAAGGTTAAACTATCGATAGTACTAGTTGACTATCGATAGTTTAAAACCTCTAGCACAGCCGATTTTACTTATAATGTCTCCATGTAGCTGCGCGTCAGTTTTTTAAGTTTGCCAATTTTTTATTATAAGTGATACTTTCATTGTGATTCCTCCTTTAATAGCCATTTTCTCAAGCAAACTTTAATTGAAAAGCTCCCTTTATATTTAAACGTTACTTCAAACCATAAGGCTATGTCTGAAAAGCATTTCTATTTCGGTGTTTGACGTTTGTATGTTTCTTGGCTGTAAACAAATCAAAAAATTATATTACAAAATTGAAACAAAATATATCATATTTGAAAATTTATAATAAGCAACAATTAAACAAGGCAACAGTGATTTTGTTGCGGCAAATGATAAAGCTGTTTTTCATAGACTTTTTTATGCTTATTACGAGTCCGTAAGCATAAAGTTTCCATCAGCTCCAGATTTTAAGAAAAACGAGGTCAAAGTGTCAAAAAATCGCGTTTTTTGCAATATTTTAGAAGGTCTACCACAAAAAACGACCTTTAGAACCTTTAACTGGGGCTTAAATTAAAGCTATAACTCTTGGCTACTACCCGTGCACCTGGACCTGATGGTCACTAAAAGTCATTTATTGAACAATATAAAAATACTGGAATAAATACTGTGCTATTGAAAAAAATAAATAAGTTTTGCCAAAATCAGTTTTTGCGGTTAAATAAATAACTATAAGTGACCTTAGGGTTAAGGTTCAGGGATAGTATTTTATGGTATGTAGTCGAAAGTTCAAACCTTAATTCAGCCCAAGTGGAAGGCTCTATCCCCTTTTGTTTAATTGCGGTGGGTACTCAAACTTCGCACAAAATCAGGTTTTGCTGTTCAATAAATGTCTATAAGTGACCATCAGGTCATGGTGTAGGGATGGTATTTTCAGGGATAGTAGTCGGGACTTCTAGCTTTAATTTAAGCCTAATACCGCCTTTTGTTTATTTGCTAGAGCTGCTAAAATATTGCCAAAAAAACCCGATTTTTTGACATTTTGACCTCGTTTTTCACAATATCTGGAGCCGATGGAAACCTTATGCTCATGAACTCGTAGTCAGCACTGACAAGTCAATCAAAAACAGCTGTAACATTTGCCGCAACAAATTTTTTCCCATTTTTGTTGCCATGTGTTATAGATCATAAGAATAAGCTTTCTTTACTAGGCTCATAATTTTATTTTTAATTGTAAGCTTCAGTAATAGATATGTAAATAAATAAAAACAAAAATAGATAATAAAATGCTTTATTTAGACAGAACTATACATGTTAAAGCAATATTTAAACATAAAGTGAATTTTAAAGTTAAAAGTTTCTTAAGAAACGGCCCTACGTGTGTTTATATTTTTTGAATATTTTGTTTTTTTGTTTTTCGAAGCCGTCCCTGTTAATTTGGAAGAGCTTTTAACATTACATTGACTATCGATATTACTATCGATGGTAGCGTTTGACACTATCGATAGTATTGCTGGAAACTATNTCTTAAGAAACGGCCCTACGTGTGTTTATATTTTTTGAATATTTTGTTTTTTTGTTTTTCGAAGCCGTCCCTGTTAATTTGGAAGAGCTTTTAACATTACATTGACTATCGATATTACTATCGATGGTAGCGTTTGACACTATCGATAGTATTGCTGGAAACTATCAACGAGTAATGATAGTTTTTTTCTGAAACATGGAAACTATCGATGGTGGCACTATCGATAGTTTTACAACTCTACTGCTGTTTCCTGCCTGTAGTTGCTTCTAACTATCTATGTACATTAGACAGCATCACTCCCCATAAAAAAAAATCGGTACTATTTTTCCATTGGAATTATAAAATCTATTATATTTTAAGACGTCCACCAAAATATTTCGGAAAAATATTAAGACCGATTTGAAAATACCTCCAAAAATGGAGTTTTTTATGAACAAAAATAGTTTCTTAAAGATTTTTTTTGAGAAAATCCCCTCAAATGACAAAATGGTTTTCGCTTAAAATATTTACTTAAAAATATTAAAAAAAAAAAATAAAAAAAGTTTTGAACGGGATCGTAATGCGATTTTTGATACTGTTTTTTAAATTTTTTCAAAGATTGGTATACTTGAATAACTGAACCTAAACTCTTCCGATTTAGACGTAAGAGGTGTCATTGGAAAGGTATTTTCTCACCCTTTTTATTTCTTTGCTAGTAAACTCATTCAAAGGATGGAAGAGAAAGGTAGGATGAACGAGCGTCATTCAAAGTTGAATTAAGATGTGTTGGTATTCGAAAAAACAAGATGGGACAGGAATGACGTTTTTTTTTTTTGGCCAGAAATAAAAACCGTGTGAAAATACCTTTCTACTGAGATCCCATAAGTCTAAATCAGAACATTTTTGGCCCAGTTATTCAAGTTTTTCGTAAATCAATCTTTGAAAAAAGTAAAAAAACAGCATCAAAAATCTCATTCTTACGATTCCGTTGAAAAGATTTTTAAATATTTTTATGCAGATTTTTTAAGCTCAATTAAGTTTGCCATCTGAGGGGACTTTTTTCAAAAAATTCTTTAAGAAACTATTTTTATTCATAAAAAAACTTCATTTCTGGAGGTATTTCAAATCGGTCCAGCTCGTTTAAATCTTAATATTTTTCCGAAATACTTTGGTGGACGTCTTAAAATATAATAAATTTTGTAATCCCGGCGGAAAAACCGCAACTTTTTTTGGTGATGCAGTCTAATGTATATACATACATTGATACAGATGTATTCTTATTACCGTCAACATTCTTTTCGGTGCTGTTAAGCTCTTTTCTTCTCTTCTCTAGTTTTGTTCTTTCAAAACTAAATCCCCTCCTCTAAGTGGATGTTGTTATCCATGTTATCCAGCATACAACTGAATTGAATTGCAAAGTCAAAACTGGTTGGCCATTGGCTACAATGGCTTTTATGGGTCGGCGTGTTATAAAATACTTATCATACATACATACGAACATTGAAATGGTTCATGAAACACAACTAAACCAAATGCTTTCGCTGCGGAAAAAACAATGAACATAAATTTGAGAAATATTAAATATGTGCATGCATACAACTATGACACTTCCCACTAGGCAATTTTGTTAGGTGCTTCGAATGTTATTCATGCCACAATATATAGTTTAGTTATATGGTCTATTAGTTGCACCGGAATGCATCTGCAAATCGTTACATCCTAATGAACAAATGACAAAGTTGTCTACCTTTGGCTGATGAAGATGAACGATTGCCAGAAGGGATCAGATACAGATAACAGATCAATTAAGCACCACAGGTAATAAGTGACATGTGTAGAACGTTTTGCAGTATCACGACGATATGTATGAGGAATTCTCACAAGTTGTTCTTTTTAGTGTCACTCACTGCTAAAGCATTCTTCCTGCATTTATTTCAATCAATGGAGTTCCAGAAATATGTATAATAAAAATTAATCAAGTATTTGAACAACTTTGGCCTTAAAACGTTTATTGAGGCGAAAAAGTACGGAAATTACGAATTTATTCATTGTCACTCGAAAAAAACATAATTGTTTTTTAATACCTTTGGGAAGTTTTCAAATAGAATCTTCATATTAGAGGCAATGCACGTTGGCATCAAATATAACATATTTGTAAAGTTTCAGGAGTGCACCGCGAATTTAAAAAGAATTTACAGCATGCAGAACACTTGTCGCAGCTATTTTGTAATTTTTGAAATTTTATGATGTTTTTTCTTATTTTAGTAATTTAAGTTACCTCAAAATGTTAAATTTGAACGATGAAAATGTTCTCCTTGCCAAAACGAGCGAATCTAGTGTCTCACGAAATGAAAAAAATATATATATTGAGTAAAAGATGACTTTGAGAAACAATTTTTATTGGTGCACTCGATATTCAATATACAATTGATATATACATGAAGAAAGAAGTATGTATGTGCATAAGGAATACTGTGTAAATCTTAAACGCCCATATTTAATCACTTTTAAATAATATGGCTTTTAAATTGACTGCGTATGGTGTTACGGGGCGTATACGTTACATACGCAACTGCGGGTATATGAGCAGCGTTGCCGAATTGACGATTTCGTCGCCATTTTGGTGTTTTTTAGCTCAATGACGTTCTGACGATGCTTATTCTTAAAACTTCAGACCTTTTACTCAATTTGTTAAAATAAATTTAAGTGAAAGGTATGCAATTTTAAGAAAACACAATTGCTTAGTTTTTATGCATACGGCTTATTATATGTAATTTCGTTTGCATTTTTATTTGTTATAAAAGTAAAATAAACCAAAGGTTTATATTAATTTGGCCAAAATGACGATTTTTTAGGATAAATTGACAGATTTTCAACGAAAGCTTTCGGCAACGCTGTATATGAGCATGAGTGGTTATTTTTACTTTGTTTAGTATATTTTTGTTAAGTTTTCATTTAAATATAATTCGCGATGAAATATTGTTTCTTATACAAAACTAAAGATAATGCCTTTTCTAAGATAGGTGAACCACCATTTTCGATCATAATCACGTTTTTGTCGATAAATGAAACAACTCGTGAGATTTAGTTTGATATGGGAAAGACGTGATTTTGGCAGCTATGAAATGAGGGGTATGGTTTTTTCTACAATAAAGCAGTCATAACCTGAGCTGGTACATACATACTTTCTGACTGCCTAGCGTTTCTATCATAAAGATCAGATGAAAACACATTTGTTCACTCAATTAATTTTTGTGCTTCACAAAAGGCGTGTTTTATTTGACGACAAAATTAAGCTATTAGCTTATTTTGTATGGAGGACTTATCCAACATAACTATATTGGCTAAGTCTTCCATACAAAATAAGCTAATAGCTTAAATTTCTCGTCAAATAAAACACGCCTATTGTCATTCACGCGAAAGCGGCTATCTCTGTGAGTTAGTCATAGGGAATAGTCATTGAAGCTGCTATGCTCCTCAAATGAGAAGGGAGGTGGAAAGTGTGTATTAATAATTGGAACTACCTGGTGGTTTTTTTTTAATTCCAAAATCAATTTATAGTTCTCTAATGAAACGTAAGCTATTAAATTGTGAGACTAAGTCAATGATTTGGCCAATTGAAACGGTGGTTTTAAAAGTGTTTCTTAACGATCCCATGCTTAACATTGCAATTGAAACCTGCACCTTGGGTGGCTTTGTAGAAGGACTAATGCGGACAGGATAAATATCGACACTAAGGGCTGGTCTCTCCTTGGTTTCGACAATTTTTAGACTTAGTCAAGAATCAGCTGTGTAAAAAGTAGGCTAATTTTTTACTTAAGTCGACAAGTGGCTAAATTAAGTTAAGCTGAGTTGGATAAACCAGCCCTTAAGACCCTAAACTCATTCAAAATTACAGCGAATTAAAATACAGCCGCTCCGTTGGTTATATCGCCAAATAAGAAGATTCTAAATTTATATATTAAAAAATAAAGCGTATATCAAGTACAGAATTATATCACAAATTATTAATAAACCGTGCGACAAAAACCAAAAATTTCAAAACACACGAATGAATCGATATATTCACGTTACTATGGACCAAATATAGTAAAACTGCATTTTTGATTTTTCACTCTGACTTTAGGACTTTTTCAAAAGACTTTGTGAAATTTTAAAAATATGATTAATTCAAAAGATTATTGAAAAAGATCAGTGCAATGTAGAATAACAATATGGGTACCAAATGAAGAGAAAATTCTTTTGAATTTAAAAACAATAAAGTTTTTTTTGGCTTACAAGGACGAGCAGGTATAGAAAATGCGCTTTTAATAAATTTTATCTTTTTAAGTTAATGAAGCTTGCGGGACGAAATTCGATGATGAGCTCGTGCTTATATTAGTCCTCAAACAATAATTTGAAAAAACATATATTCCATTTTCCATACCCATTCGTCCTTATGGACCAAAAGATTTATTCTGTTAGAATTCTACAGAATTTTTCTTGTATATGATACCCTTATGGTTAACCTACATTGCACGGAATTTTTTAAATATTTTTTTGAAGTAATCAAATTTTTTAAATTTCAGAATCATTTAAAAAAAATCCTGACGTCAGGGAGAAAAACTAAGAAAGCGGTTTTACTATAATTTTCTCATAGTTTCACGAACACATTCATTTTATTGTTTGTAAAATTTACTGTTGCACGGTGATATAATACAAAACTTGGGTCCAATTGTCAAATAAGGTTAAATTGACTACACTAAGAAAAACGGAACTTGACTTTTTCCAAACAGCGTAATTTTCGGGGTTTTCACTTCAGCAATTTGCAAATTTTATACAGAAAAAGGATTTTATATAGCATTTGCACATTATCTTAGTTTACGGCTCATTCGTAGTTCATGAACAAATCAAGTAATTTTGCCACGTAATTTTTTTCAATAAATGCGAAATTCGCGAAAATTCAACAAGTTTCAAAAATTTGCTATTATTATTTAAATTTTTAATCAGATTTTCGATGAGAATGGGGGGGAGAGAGGGAATTTTCCCTAATCCCCCCCGTAGATGCGGCCCTGGGTAAACATTTGCAATGAAGTTCTAATATTATGTAACAAACCCGAAGCGCAACTTCAGATTCTTTAATTAAACATAAAAACTTTTAGCTTGTTTTGTAACGGGTGGGACAAGGCCAAAACTGCTTAATAATAACTCATAGTATAGATAAAGTACTCACAGAATTTAATATATAACACAATTTTATTAAAAGCAGATAAGCTCTACTAAATTTAACATCCTCTATTATACATTGTATTGAAGTTTTTAAATAATTTTTGGAATTAATCATATCTCTGAAATAACAACGTCCTTAAAATAAATCCCAACGTCAGAGAAAAAAATGCAACCGCCACTTTAAATAAAACAGTAGGTTCCAAACCCATTTATGTATTATTTATTTTATGTTAGGAGAGCCTCTCAAACAATATAAAAGCAATTTTTATACTTTGTTCACATAACGGTTATTTGTAACAGGCAAAACGAAACGAGATAGACATAGACTAATGTATACATAAATGATCATCTGTGTACAGGATACCTCGAGTAAAAATTTAGTTATCTTAACGACATTGTAAATGGGCAAAATCGGACAATAACCACGCCTATAACGGTAGTTTTCAGAAATACGAAAACTGCGAAATTTTAGTAACTACTAAAAAACTCAAAATTGATATTTACTTACAATAATTTTTAGGTGAAAAATAAGAATATTATAGACTTTTGGAAAATGGGCGTAGCCTCGCCCACTTATGGTTACATGTGTATGGCTTGGTAACCGCTGCACCAATTTCATGATCGCATATACTCGGTATGGTTATCGCGATTGCCACATAAAAGCAAAACGTTGAAAATTGTTGAAATTGGACAAAAATTACGGTCACTTTTCATATAACGGTAAACTTCAGAACTGCTTCAAACTTCGATATTTCGATATCTAGATCCCTGGATTAACATTCCTATTATGGCACTACAGCAAAATGCAAATAAACCTTTTCGCAATTTGGCAAACTCCAAATTGATTTTAGGCCTGTGGTTTCTTCGAAATATTTGCTTAAATTACACGCAGAACCCTTCTGTGCTATATGCGCAAAATCGAAAAACCTCCCATACAAATTAACCCGTCGTAATGTATGGATGTACCTGGACCTGGAGAAACGGCTTTTTTGAATAAACTTAGATGAAACCTAAATTTCATCGTACTTTTAGCATCCCATATATTATGAATGTACAATAAAAATATATATTTGCTTAAAAGCAAATATGATTATTTTTCATGAAGGCCTTTATTGAGCTGTAACATTTGTCCTTTCAAAAATAAAACCAATGAGATGCAAACAATGTGTGGCCCCGTATATATGTAGGTACTTGTAGTTACGAAGAAACAAAACCGAACTGCGAAGGCAGGCTGATTAAAGCAAATGTTTTTCATATGGACATACTATGAATGTACATATATATATTTTTTAAACTGCCCAAATTTGAAATCGAATATGAGATGACTGTGTAAACAGTGTGACCTCCCAAGTGTAAGGCAATCAACTTATCCAGCATTACACGCTAACATTTATACATACATACATAAAAATGTATTATAGTACATCGATATTTAGGAGCTGAGCATCACAGCCACGAAACACTGCCGATGGGCCAACCAATTGATGTGTAAATATACAGAAGTATGTATGCACACCGGTAGCACCGACATTTTTGAGTGCACGGATGTCATGTAAACATTTTCTTTTTAACTTTTTTTTTTAATTGTATTCTATTTTCTTTAACTTTCTTCTGTGGCACTTTTTAGCTTCATTGATGTGCTCGACTAAATACATAACATACCCACAAACGTTGTAATAAGTATCTAAATGTGATTGGCCTCACATGCACACATACATACATTTGTGCATGCATGTAGTCATGCGTGCCTTGAACGCTCATATCTGGTATTTACTTATTTGCGATGCCTTGACGTACACAGGCATTATGTCTTGGCGGCTAACCATAAAGCAAAAGTTTCCAAATGTGTAAAATCAAAAAATATTGAAATTATTTAGTGCAAACAAATGAAGATAATGGTTTGGATTTCTTAGGTACTTTAAGTATGTACAAAGAAATTGACGTAAGTAAAAAATATGTGTTTATGTAACGCTTCCGAATTAAGCGAAAATGCAGGAGCGGATCGATGTACTTTGTCGGTTGCTGAGTTTAGTTGGGGAGAACCTAATATATATTCTTGATTTTAGCTAGTGTTATCGAAAACTAGGCTACTCGATAGCTTTTAAGAATCACCTTTGTAAAGAGGCGCCCTTGAGAAAGCTCGAAATGTGGAAGCAACTGACGTAATTTATTGCTACATTAAGAGGAAAGATCTTAAAGTGAAATCCTCTGCCGTTTTTTATAATTTTTATAATATAACAAAATAAATGCGGAAGTGTGGTGAAGTCGTTTATGTGAACTCATATGTTTTAATAGAAGAACCGTCAGCTACAGTCAAATTAAGATCCTTTAAAATTTCTTTTATGTGATTTGAATTTGCGAGAAGGAATGACCGAAACGATCTCACCTGTATCAATTAAAAAACTTGATTTATCGAATTTAGCAAATGTAAATAAATCGGCGGCGGGATGGTTTAATTTCATTACCATTACTAGCCACCGTCATAATGGAACGTTTCAGTTTAAAACGTTCGAATTCGATTGAGCTTTATTTTTATTAAGATCACATGGTTGAATACATTTGTTAGCATTATGTTTAAATTTCCTATGGTAATAAAAAATATTTTTATTGTTTGAAGTTCTTATCGAGAAGATCTTCTTGTTATAGAACAACTTTTTTCCTTAGATTTTTCAAAGTAATGACATGTCCTATTTAACATTGTTTACATTATATTTTAATACGGAATTTTGATTTTCAGTATTTTTAATTAGTTTGAAAAAACTTTTATTACTGGAAATAGTCATAACGCGAAATATTCTCCTGAGGCATGCATCGAAAACAGAAACTTTTTCTAGAACGTAAAACCGTGGCGAAGGGTGGCATCGCAGAAAAAAGTAGTGGTTATAGGAAGCAATTACCAGTTTCTGTAATCTTGATTAAAAACGAAATTACTTATGTATTTAAGTCGGAAGATAGAATTTTGATGGATCAAACCAAAAGCTTCTAAATATATATATACATACATAATAGGTTTGTTTCACACTCTACTTGTAGAAAAACGTAGAGCGTATATCAAAGAAACTCTAAAACTTACTTGTGGAACGCGTATGTATGTGCAACTCGAAGTGACTTCGAGTAGCTTGTGGAACAAACCTAATATTGTATGGCGGTAATAAAGAGTCAAAATCAAAATAAAAGCTAAATAAAAACTATAGTTTAAAAAAACCAGAACCTCGCTATTAAAATACCCATTCGAACTGTCATCAGTTATGTAACTTGAGAATGGAGATCGCTGCATCTTTTAGGCGCATCAATATTACATAGTTACATCCCGAGCTAATAAAAGCGAGGTAAAAAGCATAATAAAAGCTTATAAAAAGGTGTAAGTTACTTGCAAGTTATAAAGTATTTAGATATCAATTTTAACAATTTCCGCAAACACAAAAATAAAGCATTGCCACGAGTATTTGTTTGGTTTTTCAAATGTCAAAATTTTACTTTGCTTTTGGCACAGCAAAATTCAATTTGTTCGTACGGCACCCTGAAATTGTGCATATGGAAACTGTGCATACGAAATAATGCATATGAAAAAAACTGAAATAATGCATACGAAAAAAACCGAAATAATGCATATATGCACAGTTTCGGTTGAAAACCGAAATAATGCATATGAAAAAAAACCGAAATAATGCATATATGCACAGTTTCGGTTGAAAACCGCAATAATGCATATTAGAANATTGCCACATAAAAGCAAAACGTTGAAAATTGTTGAAATTGGACAAAAATTACGGTCACTTTTCATATAACGGTAAACTTCAGAACTGCTTCAAACTTCGATATTTCGATATCTAGATCCCTGGATTAACATTCCTATTATGGCACTACAGCAAAATGCAAATAAACCTTTTCGCAATTTGGCAAACTCCAAATTGATTTTAGGCCTGTGGTTTCTTCGAAATATTTGCTTAAATTACACGCAGAACCCTTCTGTGCTATATGCGCAAAATCGAAAAACCTCCCATACAAATTAACCCGTCGTAATGTATGGATGTACCTGGACCTGGAGAAACGGCTTTTTTGAATAAACTTAGATGAAACCTAAATTTCATCGTACTTTTAGCATCCCATATATTATGAATGTACAATAAAAATATATATTTGCTTAAAAGCAAATATGATTATTTTTCATGAAGGCCTTTATTGAGCTGTAACATTTGTCCTTTCAAAAATAAAACCAATGAGATGCAAACAATGTGTGGCCCCGTATATATGTAGGTACTTGTAGTTACGAAGAAACAAAACCGAACTGCGAAGGCAGGCTGATTAAAGCAAATGTTTTTCATATGGACATACTATGAATGTACATATATATATTTTTTAAACTGCCCAAATTTGAAATCGAATATGAGATGACTGTGTAAACAGTGTGACCTCCCAAGTGTAAGGCAATCAACTTATCCAGCATTACACGCTAACATTTATACATACATACATAAAAATGTATTATAGTACATCGATATTTAGGAGCTGAGCATCACAGCCACGAAACACTGCCGATGGGCCAACCAATTGATGTGTAAATATACAGAAGTATGTATGCACACCGGTAGCACCGACATTTTTGAGTGCACGGATGTCATGTAAACATTTTCTTTTTAACTTTTTTTTTTAATTGTATTCTATTTTCTTTAACTTTCTTCTGTGGCACTTTTTAGCTTCATTGATGTGCTCGACTAAATACATAACATACCCACAAACGTTGTAATAAGTATCTAAATGTGATTGGCCTCACATGCACACATACATACATTTGTGCATGCATGTAGTCATGCGTGCCTTGAACGCTCATATCTGGTATTTACTTATTTGCGATGCCTTGACGTACACAGGCATTATGTCTTGGCGGCTAACCATAAAGCAAAAGTTTCCAAATGTGTAAAATCAAAAAATATTGAAATTATTTAGTGCAAACAAATGAAGATAATGGTTTGGATTTCTTAGGTACTTTAAGTATGTACAAAGAAATTGACGTAAGTAAAAAATATGTGTTTATGTAACGCTTCCGAATTAAGCGAAAATGCAGGAGCGGATCGATGTACTTTGTCGGTTGCTGAGTTTAGTTGGGGAGAACCTAATATATATTCTTGATTTTAGCTAGTGTTATCGAAAACTAGGCTACTCGATAGCTTTTAAGAATCACCTTTGTAAAGAGGCGCCCTTGAGAAAGCTCGAAATGTGGAAGCAACTGACGTAATTTATTGCTACATTAAGAGGAAAGATCTTAAAGTGAAATCCTCTGCCGTTTTTTATAATTTTTATAATATAACAAAATAAATGCGGAAGTGTGGTGAAGTCGTTTATGTGAACTCATATGTTTTAATAGAAGAACCGTCAGCTACAGTCAAATTAAGATCCTTTAAAATTTCTTTTATGTGATTTGAATTTGCGAGAAGGAATGACCGAAACGATCTCACCTGTATCAATTAAAAAACTTGATTTATCGAATTTAGCAAATGTAAATAAATCGGCGGCGGGATGGTTTAATTTCATTACCATTACTAGCCACCGTCATAATGGAACGTTTCAGTTTAAAACGTTCGAATTCGATTGAGCTTTATTTTTATTAAGATCACATGGTTGAATACATTTGTTAGCATTATGTTTAAATTTCCTATGGTAATAAAAAATATTTTTATTGTTTGAAGTTCTTATCGAGAAGATCTTCTTGTTATAGAACAACTTTTTTCCTTAGATTTTTCAAAGTAATGACATGTCCTATTTAACATTGTTTACATTATATTTTAATACGGAATTTTGATTTTCAGTATTTTTAATTAGTTTGAAAAAACTTTTATTACTGGAAATAGTCATAACGCGAAATATTCTCCTGAGGCATGCATCGAAAACAGAAACTTTTTCTAGAACGTAAAACCGTGGCGAAGGGTGGCATCGCAGAAAAAAGTAGTGGTTATAGGAAGCAATTACCAGTTTCTGTAATCTTGATTAAAAACGAAATTACTTATGTATTTAAGTCGGAAGATAGAATTTTGATGGATCAAACCAAAAGCTTCTAAATATATATATACATACATAATAGGTTTGTTTCACACTCTACTTGTAGAAAAACGTAGAGCGTATATCAAAGAAACTCTAAAACTTACTTGTGGAACGCGTATGTATGTGCAACTCGAAGTGACTTCGAGTAGCTTGTGGAACAAACCTAATATTGTATGGCGGTAATAAAGAGTCAAAATCAAAATAAAAGCTAAATAAAAACTATAGTTTAAAAAAACCAGAACCTCGCTATTAAAATACCCATTCGAACTGTCATCAGTTATGTAACTTGAGAATGGAGATCGCTGCATCTTTTAGGCGCATCAATATTACATAGTTACATCCCGAGCTAATAAAAGCGAGGTAAAAAGCATAATAAAAGCTTATAAAAAGGTGTAAGTTACTTGCAAGTTATAAAGNGTACACCATAGTAAATTTTTCCAAGACGTCTCACCACGGAGAAAAACTTACCGATTGGCACATAGCCAAATATGCGAATATAGTAAATTTTGTGAGATTTTATCTACCACAAAAGCAGAATTTTGAAAGACAAGAGTGCGAAAAGTAGAATTTTGTGAGACAGAATTTCAAAATTCGGAACCTTCAAAAGCAGAATTTTGAAAAAGAAGAATTAGAAAAAGCAGAATTAAAAAAATACAGAATTTTGATCGAGCAGAATTTTTTAACATTTTGCAGAATTTCGCGAGGTAGAAGTTTGTAATGCAGCGTAATGAGACGCTCCCAGATTTACGTACCTTTACGCGTTGGCGATGGCGAATACCGCACGGCACAGGTTTCTTAACAAGGAATCCGCTCCTGTGATTTGCTGTTCATTAACCTTATTTACACAGAAAACACAACACGATATTTCCTCATGCAAACACAGTAGCATCTGACAAACAAGATGACTGTGACCAAATATATCGGAGCAGCAATAATCACTTGTGCAGGAATTGGCAGCACAGAGTGGTCTTCATTTGCACTTAATAGAGTAACATTTACCCAAATGCCGAGGACAAAATGAGGTAAAGGATTAGTAAATATATATATATCTAAAAAAGTGAATGCCGAAATACTCGGTTTGTATCTTTTAGTAGAATGAATGCAGTTAAAATTAAAACACTACCACAATTCAGCCAAAAAGAGTGGTCTCGTTTCCAGAGATGTTAACTGTTTTAAATGCAAGTATTTAAAATCTAATAAACACCTCTTTGAGGTAAAATTTTTGAGTAACAACAGCCGAATTAGAAACGCAAAATTTATGATATGACACCAATTTCATTACGAAAATCATACGAAGTTTTTGAACTGCATGTAATACTGATTTTGATTCTGCTATAATCCTGAAACCATCGACCAGGACACTTATCATCCAAATCAAAAACGAGATACAAGTGAATATGGTGCCAGTGATGCCAGATTGTGGGTAATTTTTTCGTATTTGAGGGATATTTCAAATAAAAGAGGTGGAGTAAAATTAAGTAAAAGTATTACAATTTATAAGAACAATTTTGAAATTTTTTTCCCTTTAACCAATTCCAACGCTGATTAGGAAAGGATCTTTTCAATTTTGACTAGTGTTTAATGTAAAAAGCTGAACAAATTATCCGACGAAATGTTAAATTTACATGTAAGTACATATGTTTATAAAATAACGTTTGCTTTTGTTAAAAAAAAAAGTCAAGTGCTTCAACGTTAAAGTCACCGAAAATCATGTTCGCTTACACAATGCAAATACTTTGTAACAGTGATAGTTTTAAGAATTGCCAGTAACTATTCAACCATAAAAACCCAAAAAAAAATGTTTCAAAATTTTGGGTTTTAATAAACGTTGAAGCTAATTTATGAATGTAAATAGTAGATGTTTTTAAATTCTTTTAGACTTTTGCAACCAGTTTCACCAGATTCATTTAAGTGGAAATTAACTTTAATTTCATTTTTTTTTTAATTCTCATTTAAATAATTTTCAGTTTCAATAAGCTATTTATTTAAGTGAGTAAAATGTGGTTGTAAAACAGACTAGGCCAGCGAACGCTTTCATTTGTACTGAGAGCTTTTGAAAGCTTGGGCGCTCTGTGTTGTAAAAGCAGGGCTGGTATACAAGGAAGCAGCAGATACACAATGATCAGGTGATTAAACGTGTAACAGTGTGAGTGTGATTATTTTGATTTAATTTTTATTTAGTGAAGAGTATAGCTCACTTTAATCAAAATTAAAAACAAATTAAAATGGATTGGTGAAACCAAGAATTCGAAAATCAAACTTAAATTAATCTGGTGAAACTGGCTGTTAGTGAGAGTATTATTACCCTTTTACTACTGAAATATATATTTTCGATTCTATGGGAATTTTTAAGATGTAGGTAATTCAGGGATTTGTTGCAGATTTTTGTAGGTAATTTAACAGAGAATGTCTGGCATTACTGTACGGTGCCAATATATTGCCAATAAGTACAGTTGCTTTGGTTCCGATATTATAAATAATGTAGTTTTGTGGTACAATCCGTAGAGCTGAATGATTGATGATGATGATGAAACGCGCTAGTTCGGAATTTTTTTCATTATAAAAGAGCAAATTTTTCGTGACCACCCCTAGCAAATTTCTGCATATCCTACAACGTGCTTAATGATCATTTTTGCCATTTTGTATATGCATAAGCTGAAGATAATTCAGGTAGTGAAACCATTCTAAACGACTTACCCAACAAGGACTGAAAAAAGTACTTCCCTGCAAGCTTCCTAAAAGGCGTTTCCTATTTACATTCACGCGAATGTACTCAAATATATGTATATACTACTTAGCATTACAATTTAGATTCAATAAGCATTCTAAGTCTAAATAAAACTATTTGATATAAACCTTAAATAAATTCCTTTAGGAAGTATGATTTTTACGAATTAGGAAAAACTTTCAAAGAACATTTTCAAAAGGCGTCCCACAAAAGCCCTTCTGTAAGCTCTTTTTTCAGTAGCGAAAGCAGAAGCCCTTCAACTTGTGCCGCTCCATACAATTATGGAGAACGGAATAAATTTCAGAAAGGCCTTTTGGATGAGATTGTAGCTCCTGAAATTAGATACTGGGTAGTACTTATGTATAACCCCTCGGCCGTCAGGAACTTGTACTTTTGGCATTCGGCTGAAAAATTAAGATATTAACCAAATAAACTAAACAGAAAGAACGTAAACTCGCTAGGTATTGTTCAACATGTTAGAAAAAACGTTTCTTTATCAATTTTCGACAATGACGGGAAACTGAACCTCTTTTTCATAGCAAACGTGTCCTGGAAGAGAGTGGGGAGGTAATGCCAAAAGGGATGAGTACACTCATCCGTCTCTAACGTCAAGTCGTTTCAATTTTCTTGCTTGGCTTTTGACAATTTCCTTGTTGCCATTTAAAGAACCAAAAACTACAATTCAACAGAACTGAAGCGTGTAGAAATTTTAATTTTAGTTATTTATTTTTAAAAATATAGTATGGGTAGTAAATGCTTAAATGCCTCATAAGGCCGAAAACTTCATAAGTAAACCGGTTTTTCATAACAAATGAAGTAAATTAAGAGTTTCAGTCTATGTGAAAAATTTAAAAAGTAATCAACAAACTCTCGTAAAAATGTTGAGCTTTTTAATTGGATTTGTTAGAAATATTGTAAGTATGCAGTTTGGTAGCCGATTCAATTTTAGCATAACAAAGTGCAAGTTTAAAGTAGATTGGAATTACCGTTGATTTTTGGGAATTTTAAAGGTATTACTCTCTCTTCGTATGAAAGAAAATTACTGACATAAACTTGTGCTTTATTACGGTAAAATTGAATGGGCTACAAAACTGCATACTCAAAATATTTATAAACAAGTAATTTTTAAGCAAAAAACAATACCGACTTCAATTCTCATATAAAAAGTATATATATGTATACATATATATATATATATACATATATATATATATATATATATATTATCTTACCTGTAATACCAATACCGATCAATGGCGCACCCTTTACTCACGTTGCCAGGCATGTGACCATATTGTTGCACTTACTAACTTTGCTGACGCGGCACACGCGCAACCACCGATCAGGTCAGGTATCGGAATTATTGAAATCATGGGAATTGCAATATAAGCAATTCCTGTCTGCACGCGCAAGCCCCAACTTGCGAAATGTGGGAACTGCAACCTTAGCATAAGTAGTTAGGAGTAAGAGGTTAGCCAGTAAGTGAATTCATATGTTTGAGTTAGTTAATTTTGGGACGTGCAAGTGACACGTAATAAATTGTGNTTAGTTTGTTTGTTTTATCAAGAATAAATATGCGACGCGTGGTACTATCTAAATTTGTGTTGTTTGTCGCCACAACAACGGATTACTTTAGTTTGACGAATTTTTGGTTTTAGAAAGATATATATATATATATATATATAAGCGGCATGAGCGACCGATAAAATTCAGAAGGTTTACGATCACCAATCTCTGAATCTGACAAAGTTGTATCTAATTTTCTAGTTTCGCTTAAAGAATGTCTTTCAATTAAGACACCTGTAATATCAATACCGATCAATGGCGCACCCTTTACTCACGTTGCCAGTCATGTGACCATATTGTTGCACTTACTAACTTTGCTGACGCGGCACACGCGCAACCACCGATCAGGTCAAGTATCGGAATTATTGAAATCATGGGAATTGCAATATAAGCAATTCCTGTCTGCACGCGCAAGCCCCAACTTGCGAAATGTGGGAACTGCAACCTTAGCATAAGTAGTTAGGAGTAAGAGGTTAGCCAGTAAGTGAATTCATATGTTTGAGTTAGTTAATTTTGGGACGTGCAAGTGACACGTAATAAATTGTGTTAAGCTCAACTCGAGTTGTCCGTCTTTTAATTACGGTTTGAAAAGCATCGGCGAACAGTGGGTTCGCCGCACCTTTAATTTTTTATATCTCTCGCGACACGAGAGATTAACTTATATATATACATATATATATATATATATATATATATACATACATATATATGTATATATTTCATGATCCAATGATCGGATCTAAACCAGATTAGTATGTGACCACCTTTCCGATGCAATTATCGAAATCGGTTGACATGGTCCAAAGTTATGCGGTAACAACATAAAAAAAAATATTCCGACGAACTGATAACCTCCTCCTTTTTTGGAAGTAGGTTAAAAATCTGATTAAAAAGTTCGAAATTTTTACGAAAGTTTGTTGATTTTTTTCAAATGTTGCACATAGATTCACACTTGGATTAATATGGTTATTGTTAAAGAATATACTATATGTTTATAAATAAATAATTAAAATTAAAAAAATATTAAGACAAATGATCATATCTTGTCAATATGTGATCGTCGTAAAGTAATGATAAGGGATATATATTTATAGTATCTACATATCCATTGTTTTTAGTTTCCACGTTGGTTGACTTTATGTTCTATAGATAATATTGTGGAAGCCTAAAAAAGGGATTATGATCGAAAATTAAAATAAAAACAAAAAGCTTTTAAAAATTAGTTTTAGACTTTCTCGTTTGAGGTAATACACATATTTTAACTGAAATTTTATTTTTTCGAGTTCTCAGCCGAAGGGTGCGATCGCCCGCACTCCCCCTGTATACGCCACTGTACCTAGCTATCATGGATATGGTGAAAGGGGGGCATATTTAACACTTTATGGTTCTTAAATTACTTGCCAACACATATAGAGAAGACTTTTTCTACAGGCAAGAAATTGGCACATTTCAATACTTAATGGAACCCATATGGAATTTACATTTGTTGCTATTCACTTGTCGGTAAAATTTACTTTGTTTTCCCCCTTTGTTGTTATTCTAACTATCAATTGCTTACTTGCCTCCATTTGTGTGGCATTACTTATATGTACTTCAGTATTTCCTTGTCTTCTCTACTTGGAACTCGTACCATTAGCTCAATGAGACTTGTTGTTTAAGGTAACTGATTGCTTTCCACTGTTGTTATTTGTGCGCACATACATACATACATACTGCATGTGTTGTGCGTACTATACTGACTGATGTGTGGATCGTTTTCAAAAATAATAAAGCAAATCGCTTCTTTGGTTAAACATAAATAATGGCTTGAAATAACAAGAAGCATCTAAAATAATAAGTTATGTATGGTGGAGGACCACCCTCACGCCTTTCGTTACTTGTCGCTACTGGTGTGCATTTTCTATGGTTTATCTTGCCTATATCTTATATCGCCTTAGGAAATTGCCGCAAACAACACCTACATACATACTTACTACAACGCACATCTTTAACAAGTATCACCCGGCACCCTTTACACCGCGATTACGCGCCAATTTCCCAAACAACCGAGTTTAAACGCCGCAGGCGCTAAGCGCTCACTTCTCAACCCATTCTACAATTTCAGCCAACCGTGAAACCAGAAACAACCAATAAACCAAGCAAACAGCCAACCAACCAACCAGTGCAGTGATGTGGATTATTTTTCTTCTATTTGCAAAAGTATCAGTAAACTGACAGCTATGTAAATGCACACACAATTTGTACACATCCACAAGTGAAGGGTCTATTCCCCCAAAATTGTAGCCTTTCTCTCCACCAGCCGGCTGGCTGCGAAAAGAAAGTGCAGATTTTTAATCAACTTTATGGTGGGGTTGAAATAAAATTAAATGCCGTCAAGATGTTATCAACTCAATTGTTGTGAATGCATACATATTTGTTGCCGTTTTGTTGGTGGTTTTACTGTTTAAGCATATTGACAATTGCGTTGTTGAAGATGATGCAATACTTTTTGCGGTTTGTTTGTTGATTATTGCCTCTATTAATGCCTTAAATGAAGTGAGCACACCATTTAATTGTTGAAGTATTATATCCTGAAGCGATATGCCAAGGCGAATTCATACACTGAGGGAAAAAAATTTTAGAACTAAAAAAACGTGCTAAATTAAAAAAAAATACGCATATGGATTGGTGCTCTACCCAACTCGTTTTAAGTTTGATTTAAGTTTCAGATTAACATGTACCATGTATGTGTATATGTGTTGTCACCTCTGTGCATGCTTTGTATACATATGCTTTTTTAATTACATACGAAAAAGCATCCGAGACGTGCAAAACGCCATCCGTGCAGAGAAAAATGCTTCATTTTAATACGGGCGTACTAGAATTGTATATTTCCATTATACGTAGTGTATGTATAATGCAAAAATTCATTTTGTTAAAACTTTTCACTTGATTTAAATACGAACATTTTTAAACGGTAATCATATAAAAATTTATAATTTTACAACGCGTTTTTTTCTCAGTGTACAATGTGGTGTTACCAGAGCAGCTGGATTTTCGCTCCGGTTAATGTCAAAATGATGTATTTGTTTTACATTGGTTATAATTCTTATTATCATTGTGCGTATAATTTGTTAGCGTAATATCCCCATCACTTTATATTTTTTCAACGAAAAAATTCCAGGAAGAAATTTTTTCACGGTGTCTCCTGTTTAGGTAGGAAATTAAAATTTTTCCCCCAATTGCGATATGGAAAATGTCCGCCATCTTGGATTTTGGTTTTTTTACGATTTGCGCGCGAATTTTGCATTTCTCGCAAAAAAAGGTGGAGAAAAAATTTGTAGAGAATTCGATTCCCTACAATTTTCATGTGCCTATCATTTTTTTAAACAATTATTTATTGCTAATAATATGAGAAAAAAATGCCCAAAATGAGGTAAATGGCGCGGTTTTTCGAATTTTGAGTAATTTCTATTTGAAATAAGTTGCACATTTAAATGGCAAAGTTGTAGAGGACAAAATTTCCAATAAACGCATTATTTGTATGTTCATGTACGACGTGTAGTTTTAAAAAAGTTTTAGGTAGCTTCTCCCTTGCCGCTGCATTGAGCGCGCTGTTGGTCGAGATCAACACGTCGTACGTGAACATATGAGAATTCGTTTATTGGAAATTTTGTCCTCAACAACTTGGTCATTTAAATGTCCCACGTATTTCAAATAGAAATTGCTCAAAATTCGAAAAAACCGCTCCACTTACCTAATTTTGGGCAGTTTTTGCATATTATTAGCAATAAATAATTGTTTAAAAAAATGATAGGCACATGAAAATTGTAGGCAATTGAGTTCTCTACAATAGGTGTACATATGTTTGGCGGCTTTTTCGTTCAAAAACGCTTTTTATTTGCACTTCACAGATGCTTTTCCATTTGTAATACAAAACAAAAATTGTTTTAACAATTTACATCTTGAGGATCTTTTGAAATCTAATCAATAACAGCAAGCACTTCTGCATACTCAGCTACAGCCAAAGCTGCGTATGTTAACGTACATTTCTTACAATCATTAAAAAAATTTTATTTCAAATTGAAAATAATTTAACATTGCACCCATGACAAAACTAAAAAAAGTTACTTTTTTCCTCTGTCGGTTTTGGAACGGCTGCGAAACTATAGAAAAAGTGATGCAGAGCGAAATAGATCCCATCTGTCGAATTGAGGACTCGTTTCGAACGATAGAAAAGGTAACGGGGGACAATTTCCACTAGCATCTTTTTTAGCAGATTCGTTTCCATACGAAGATGCCCAAGTAGCGTCTATTCAAACAACCCGGCAAACTTTGTTGGAGCGTCACGAGCGCTTAAAACAGAACAAAGAAAAAAAGAAACTCAAGGCCTTTATAGCCGATTCTCGTACAAAAGCTCTATCAAAGTATGCCCCTTGAGCACTGTTTTGTCACCTTACACCGCCTGCGGCTCCTTACATGGGTGGTCTGTGGGAGTCAGAGGTCAAAAGTTTTAAAATTAACTTAAAGAAAGTTGCCTCTGGATGCAAATATACTTTCGAGGAACTCAGGACGCTCTTATTGTAGAATTGAGGCGTGTCTCAACTCTCTACCTCTGAGCGCAGCTTCAATCGAGCCAACTGATTTGCCGCCCCTCACTCCAGGTCACTTCCTAATCGGTGGACACTTATTAGCCCTACCAGAAATCGATGTAAACGAGAACCCTGCATCGATAGTCAACCGGAGGAAAAGCTAAAGGCATTACACCGGCACTTCTGCAGAAGATGGATGACCGAATATCTCACAGAACTACAAAAGCGCATAAAAGGGAAGCGTCTTTAATCCAACATGGAACTTGGAGACCTTGTCATTATAAAGGAGGACAACCTGCCGCTAAACGAGTGAAGACTTGGTAGAGTGGTCAATATGCCCCCGTTCCGACAACCGAGTGCGGCCGGAATGGAAACGAATGCTTTCCATCCGGATAACGCAACCTCTGCGTTTCCGACCGCTACTGCAACACGAGCTTCGACAAGAGGGAGAATTGGAAATTGCTCTTTGCACTTGGTAGGGAACACAACCGCGACGCCAGCGAAACCGTCCGGGCCAACATGGGAGAGTGGAATCTTACTCAATCCACTTAATTGTTGCACAGTGTATGCATAGTAAAAATAAATTTTTTGCTTCGCAGTATTGAAAGATTAATTATTGTCCTTCATAGATTTTTATTATTAAACAATGATTTAATCGCGTTTGAAAAATCTGGCTGGCAAACAATAACAAGCAAGGTAATCCCAACATCCACGGCAAAGGGGTAAACTTTGAATAACCTCTTTCCAGAGCAACAGTGACGCTGCAGGACGTTGGACAATAACAAGGAAAAATTGTTTTCGAAGCTCTTTCCCAAGCTGATTTGGTTCATACCAAGTGCCGAACACGTACAACGGGTGACTGACGAGTGACGTACGACGGGCATGTCAAATGTGTCACGTGTGGCGCGCTGCGGTTGACAGTGCCGTTATGCTGTACTCAACGGTGTGTGTATATGTGGGACACATTTGCTTACTGGCTGGGTGGTTGGCTGTGCTTTCAGTATACTGCAGGCCAACTATGAAACCGCGACGGACGTCATTTTTATTACCAATGCACATACGATCCCAATTTTTTGTAAACTAAATGAATGTTTATTGAAATTAAGTTTTATAAAATTCAAATACAATGGCGCTTGTGTTGTTTACGTGCAAAAACAAGCGTTTCTGTATAGCAGTGACAGTTGATGGAAGCGATTTTGGTGCGAAAACACCAGGGGTTGCTTTGTACATATGTGATTTTGATAACATAGCGATAAACAAATCTACTGTGCAATGAACATGTACGCTCGTTCGCCCAAGGGATCCCTATCAGCGATAAGTATACCATTTTAATGATGGCCCGCAAACCAATTAACAATGGTTAGAGCATTGATCAAGTTATATAATAACTGGTAGAGTGTTAGTTAAAAATATGAAAATGTTCGCTCTTAAATATTTTTCTTATATGCAAATATACACTCGGGTAGTCCTTAATTTCAGGAAGCAAATCTTTTCATCAGATTTCCTAAGCCCCAACCCCTTCGTCGATGCTACTATAGTGGAAGATATCACATATACATTTTGGTACCGATTGGATTGGATATTTTTAATTTTTTGAGCCTCCAGAAAGGCATCAGGCCTTTGACATCTTTGCGACTCGCCTTAACCGACTCCAATCGGGACCAAAATTTATATGTGATATCTGTGACCGTGTTATTACCGATTGAGGGGGGTGAGACTGAAAAAATCCGTAATTTGCTTTTTTAAGGACCACCCTAATGTGCAAATGTATATATATGCATCCATAAGTATGTACTTGTGCACATGAATGTAAAGTTTAGTAATCGTACATACATATGTACATACATACCTACACATTAATGTATGCGCAAACCTCAGCGACGCACAGTGTGCTTTTTGAGCACTCAGTGCTATTCAGGATCTTTAATTTGAGCCTTAGAAGAAATGTGGGTGCTCGAGAGACAAATTATAACGATTTTTAAGCCAAACTTCGAAATTGAGTGTACTCAAAAAAAAAAACACTCGAGTAAAATTGGTGAATACAATTTCGAAGAAAATTCCACAGGTCGTGAATTTTTTAAATTGAGGGGTTTAAATTTTTTCGGTTTTTAAACGGTGCGATGTGTTTATCGTCTCAAAATCTATAAGATGAGTATAATAGAGCATTCAATTTTTCTGTTTTTTTTTTAAGAAGAAATACAGTAGTTTTTCCACCTTTATTCTGGGAGAAAACTACTTTTCTCATATTTTTTAAGGTCAACCAGTAATTATAGCTCAATGGCTTTCAAACCCATTTTTTTTATTATAATTACATTAAATTGTTGCTCCTATCGAAAGCGCTGCGATTAATCCGCATAGAGTGCTCAAAAAACACACTGTGCGCCGTATAATAATGCACACAATGTTCATGGCATTACTCGCCAATCAACGTGTGCATATCCTGATTCATTCGTGCTGATATTTAATTCCATCCTTCCCCGTCGTCGTTTAAGCGGCATATCGTGTGAGAAACAAAAGCATCTACGCACATACATATACGTAAATCGTTTGGTGTTTAGCACTTTTATAATAATATTACCAGTGTTCAAGCCCTTCTCGTTTTGCTTTGATTCGCCAACTCTCCTGTGACAACGACACACTGCGTTATTCATTTCCCAATCCGAATCCTGTTGATTTTTTGTTTTTAATATTCCATTTTTTTTTGCTCAAATATTTACCAACTTTACTTTGTCAAATTCAGCATTAAAATGCTTTAGAATTTTTCAAGCAGCACCATAAGCCATCAAAGCTACTAATTAATGCTCTAACTATAATAGGCAAATATTTATCGGCTCTATTCTATGCTTATGATGCTAATATTCCGTAATTACAAATTGAATCGTTTGTGCAATCAGCGTAGTTTTTACGTCAAACGCTAGAAGTGGTAAAATTAAATAATAGTTTACAACCGCTCAAAGCGAAAAGAGGCCAAATCAAAGTATTTTTTAAATAAAAACTTAAGGGTATCTTAAGATTAAATTATTTAAACCATCATCAAAAATAGAAGGTAGTTTCATTCAATGATTTTGGTCGCCATGTACGCCATTTGACTTTTGCTGGAATTACGACTTCTCTGCTGTCGATGTGGTGTAGTGGTTGAAAGTGCGCATTATGTACCATTTCGCAGAAAGAAAAGAAAAATTTGTTCTAATAGCGATCGCTCTCGGCAAGCAGTGGCAAACCTCTGAGTGTGATTCTGCCACGAAAATACGATTCTCATAAAAATACAACGGCCGTTCGGAGTCGACGCAAAACTGTAGGTCCTCCCCTTTGTGAGCGCCTTGAACGCCACAAATCAGAAGAGGAGCTCAGCTAAACACTAACATATTGTTTAAGCGCCAATTTATCATTTAAATTGTTTTTTTAACTATTTTCGAAAAAAGTTCAAACAACAGATCATAACATCATTTCACTGAACCAACGGACAAATACACACAGCATAGGTAAATAATTTAGCGAAATTGTACATACGTAATTACGGCAAAAAATGTTCGCCCAAATATGCAAGGAAAGTTTAACGTCGAAAAGCTGCAATCAAAACAGACAGCCAGCGCTTTCGCTACTCGATTCTCACACCTGCTCTCAGAAAGTACTCTTCACCAAACCGACATATGCGAGCAGTGGAACCACATTTCCCGCTCATTAAGTACCGCCGCCGAAGAAGTAGTCGGATTTCAGCGAGCCCGAAAGAACAACTGGTACGATGAGGAGTGCGATGTATTCTATCATTCTTGATGAGGAGTGTCAGGAAGCTGCAGAAAAAAAGATGCCGCCTACAGGGCCACTCTGAGAGCGGGCGCAACGCGCGCTATGTGGGACCGCTATAGGGATCTGAAGAGGGAAGCGAGACGTATTTGCCGCAATAAGAAGAGAGAGGCCGAAATACCTGAGTGCGAAGAGCTTGAAATGCTGGCCGACAAGAAGAATGCCCGAATATTTTACCAGAGATATAGGCGACTTACGGAAGGTTTCAAGACTGGGGCGTACTCCTGTAACAACAATAATGGGGACCTAGTAACTGATGTCCAGAGCGTACTTAAATAATGGAGGGAACACTTTTCCGCCCTACTAAATGGTAGCAGCACGGAAAGTTTTGGAGAAGAAGAACCCGAGCCCGCAGTCGATGATTTCGGAGTCGACGTTCCACCGCCTGACTAAGACGAATTACGTGTAGCAATAACGCAGCTGAAAACCAGCAAAGCTCTGGAGCTGACAGCCTGCCAGCTGAGCTATTCAAGTACGGCGGCGAGGAGTTGCTAAGGTGCATGCATCAACTCTTGTGCACAATATGGTCAGATAAACGCATGCCCGACGACTGGAATTTAAGTGTGCTCTACCCAATCCACAAGAAAGGTGACCCCGCCATTCGCGTCAACTACCGCGGGATTAGCCTTCTAAGCATAGGTTATAAGGTCTTATCGAGCGTATGGTGTGAAAGACTGAAGCCCACCATCAATGAACTGATTGGGCCTTATCAGTGTGGCTTTAGACCTGGCAAATCCACCATAGACCAGGTATTCACAATACGCCAAATCTTGGAAAAGACCCGCGAGAAAAGGATCGACACTCACCACCTATTTGTCGACTTTAAAGCCGCTTTTGACAGCACTAAAAGGAGTTGCCTATACGCCGCTATGTCTGAATTTGGCATCCCCTCAAAACTCATACGGCTGTGTAAAATGACGTTGAGCAATACCACCAGCTCCGTCAGAATTGGAAAAGACCTCTCCGAGCCGTTCGCCACAAAACGGGGTTTCAGACGGGGCGATTCCATTTCATGTGACTTCTTTAATCTGATGGTGGAGAAGATAATAAGAGCTGCAGAACTGAACCGCTCAGGAACAATGTATTACAAGAGCGTGCAACTGCTGGCTTATGCCGATGACATCGCCATCATCGGTAACAAAAACCGCGAAGTCTGTTCTGCCTTTTCCAAGTTGGATAGGGAAGCAAAGCGAATGGGTCTGGTGGTAAACGAGGACAAGACGAAGTATCTCCTGTCATCAAACAAACAGTCAGCACATTCGCGCCTTGGCACCCACGTCACTGTTGACAGTTACAATTTCGAGAAAGTAGAGAATTTCGTTTACTTGGGAACCAGCATTAACACCGATAATAATGTCAGCATTGAAATCCAACGTAGAATCACTCTTGCCAACAAGTGCTACTTTGGACTGAGTAGGCAATTCAGGAGTAAAGTCCTCTCTCTACTCTATCATTCTTGGCTCTATAAGTCACTCATCATGCCCGTGCTGGTATATGGCGCAGAAGCATGGACAATGACAACATCCGATGAGGCGGCTCTTGGGGTGTTTGAGAGAAAGATTTTGCGGAAGATTTACGGTCCTTTACGCGTTGGCGACGGCGAGTACCGCAGACGATGGAACGATGAGCTGTATGAGCTTTACATACGACATGGACATGTGCAGCGAATAAAAATACAGCGGCTCCACTGGCTTGGCCATGTCGTTCGAATGGACACCGACGCTCCAGCTCTGAAAGTATTCAACTCGGAACCCGCTGGTGGTAGCAGAGGAAGAGGGAGGCCCCCACTGCGATGGAAAGATCAGGTGGAGAAGGACTTGGCTTCACTTGGCGTTTCCAATTGGCGTCAGTTGGCACAGAGGAGAAACGACTAGCGTGCTTTGCTGAACTCGGCCAAAATCGCTTAGGCGGTTACAGCGCCAAAAAAGAACACGAAGAAGAATTACAGAAAAAGCTGAAGAATTGAAAAAATTAAACAAACGTATAATCATTTTCGACGTCAAATTTGTTAATGATTTCGAAAATTTACCGTTATTCAGCTTAAAAAAAGAATGGTTCCCATTAATCCGGTATATCTTACGAACCAATTGAATAATCGTAATACGAGTTAGGCAGATGATAGAAAATAAAATTCTTCATAAACCGTATACATATTAATTTTCGATAGCCCTGATAGTTTCTGAGAAATCATTCCAGATTTTTTGTTTTTTTTTTTTAAAGGGAAAATATAAAAAATTCAGACTTTAACAGGGAAAAAAGTAAAAAAAATAACAGTTTCTGTGTAAATATTTTGCACTTGTGTTAAAGCCTGTGCCTTTAGAAAAACTAAGCTACCAATGAAGAAAATCGATTTATAAATAACAAAATAATGATTGGTCAAATGAAAATGCGCAATGATTTTTTGTATGAAATATCAGCAGAAAAGAGTGTTAGTCATACGCCACGTATACCTGAGTAGGTAGAGTGTTTGCATCGAAAGACGTGTCATCGAAAAGACGTGTCAGAAATGATTAATTAATTTTTCAGAAACTATCAAGGGTATCGAAAAGTTATACATGCACGGCATGGAGAATTTTATTTGCTTTTATTTTCCGTATCTCATATTACGATTATTCAATTCGTTCGTAAGATATACGTGATTAAGTGAAACCACTATTTTGTAAAGCTTAATAATGGTAAATTGCATATGTCTCGAAAAGTTATCCATAGAAAAAAAAAATGATCTCGATTTTCGGAATAACCCACGAATTCTACATGGGAATTGGGTAGTGGCATCCATAGAACATTTTTGCTGTAAACCAATGTAATTCGTGCAACACTGCGGTTTTGATTGCATCTGGAACAAGCCCAATCGAAAGTTTACCACCTATAGAAGGGATTAATTGAACCGAGTTAGGTAGAAATTGATAAAGCTCTTACAAAGCCATACACATTTAATCATTGGTCGTCTTCTTACGCCACTCCCATTTTCCCTAAAATTCAGAAGACTTTTATTTTATGCTTAGGTATTAATACCATTATTTGGACAGTGGGTGCAATTCTTTTCAGATTTCAAAAATTTTCTACATGCACATATGTATGTAATATCGCTAGATTAAACACAACATTTACAGAGAGTTTGGTAGAAATTGATGAACAATTTACCGAGATACACATATGTATGTATGCAATCATAAGTGGGCAGTACCACGTGAATTTAAATTTTAATTTCAGCTCTACTTTTGAGATGTCTTCTAACTTCTGGAATTCATAGGCCTTAGGCCACCGTACAAGGTTTTAACAGTGCGAGACAACGGAATAGAAGATGCTCTAAGGCTTATCCGATCTCCCACTCACAACAATTCCTGTACCTGTTCACGTTAGTGATACCCATTCTTTGTTCATGAACAGCCATCAGGATATTCCCAATAAGTAATTTTGTAGCTACTCTGTAATCGTTCCTTGATAGACTTAAAAGAAGCGAGTGTAGTTAGTTTCCCTGTTTTCGCACATATTTTTTGCAGTTTTGCAGATGGTTAACTCATCCCATATACCCCGAACTGCCGAATCATACTATCGTCTATTTCGTTATACAAGTGTTAGAGTAGTCTATGGTTGTAGTGTGTCTGTTCGAGAGTCAGACTGCTAGCGCTTTTGGTAGTCTTATATGTTATTTTATCGTCCTCTATTCCTTTTTGGCCGGGCACCCAATAGATATGCAGCCTTCTGTTTGCGGGTGAGGAAACTGCCTTAATTGTAGCCTGGCTGTCTACGTATAGGTTTACTTTTGCGTTGATTCTCATTTCCGTGTAGACTAGCACTGCTGCTGTTCTCATAGCGAACATCTTTGCTTGAAATATTCTGCACTGGCCAGGTAACCTTACTGTTCGCCTGACGTTGGGCTCCAGGCAGAATTATTCAGCATCCACTCCGTTACCTTTTAAGAACCGTCCGTGAAAATGTTGAGAGATCTGCGGCTAAGTTTCATTCCTTTGCGTCATCCCTGCTTCTAAATCGTTATACGAAACCTTCGTTGCCAAGAGGGCTACCACCATACTAAAGCGGCATAGAGTAATATTGGACGGACTATTGCTGTGTAGCATCTATACATCAGGTCAGGCGATAAACCCCAAGTGACTCCCACAATACTTTTGAAGCATATAGCGTATTGCTAGTCTTCCTCACTCTTTCCTCAACATTGTGTTTCCACAACAGCTCACTACCCAGGACTACTCACAGACACTTTGTGTGGTCTTTGATTGACAGCTCGATGCTAGCCAGCCTCGGGGGTCGCTGGCATCATGTATTTTCATTAGAAGAGTATCATGCCTGTTTTGTTTGCGTTAACTCCGAGCCCTAGTTTTCCAGGATTTCTCCTGGTTTTATAAAAATTATTCTGGTGTACCGGTCCATACCTAAATTGTACATGTCCTTTTTGACAGATTTTTGCCATGAAAAAGGTTAAGATTTCTGTTATTTGAAGTTGAAAATCGATTACGAAAGGCTTTTTTTTTAACTGTTGAACAATATCTGCTGAGTTAACCTTCTTTCTGTTTCGTTTATTTTGTTAAAATCTTACTTATCTTCTGGCGATAGCCAGATAAAAAGTGGAAGTTCCTGAACAGGTACACGGTTGAGGGGTCTTACATACTACCCAGTAGATAATTTCAGTAGCTAAATTCTCTTCGAAAGGTTCATTCTGTAACATATTCCGATTTTCCCCACAAACGCTGAAATTGCAGTCATAATTTCTAAAAACTGTTATTGAGATTATTTAGTTTTGCAATTATATTGTTTAAAAATGTCAAGTGGGAGAGCCATATCTTAAATAGTATATTTATTTGCAATTGCCTAATCTCATTTACAATTGGCTATTATAACTTTCCATTGAAGCTCTCTCATAGGGATGTCGAAAAAACACCGATGCATCGAATATTTTCCACTCGATGTATAAATAGTATATGCATCGAGGTATCGATGTTTTCTGTAAACTGACATCTCTGGTTAATCGAACCGCCAAACATCGCTTCGCCTGAAACTCAAAAAAAGCAAGACGCAGTTTTATAGCTTATAAAATTTTAGTATAATAAAGTGAAAGTTTCAATTGCTTTGATTTTTAATACGTTTTCTTTTGCTGCCTTGCACTTTGTCATACTAAAATTTTATGATATTTTATGTACAATAAGGGTACTCATATATACGCGCAAGTTTCATATTTGGGCAATTGGGTAACTTTGCGCCACGTGTTTCATGAGGACAATTTTATATTTTACACAATTTCTGACATTTAATTATTTGACTGTACTTAATTTATAAAGTTGAACAATTGAAACTCAAATTTGAGTAAATATTTAAGTCTTACCGCAATTATTTCGAAAAAGCGTTGAGCACAAACCAAAATGAATGTAAACAAAATAGCGGATTGAGGGTTGCACAGCACACTGCGCAAAGTTGCGCTCCAAAATTGCCGCGCAAAGTTTCCCTTTTTGTGCAAATGGCTTTCCATACAAATTTTGACATTTCATTTGCGAGGGTTTAAAATTGCACAGTTTGCCCAGTTTGCGAGAGTTTTGCGCTTTTAAATGAGTACCCTTAATGACTTTCCAGCTAATTGTTCAATGCTATTCAAAATATTTAATTTCACCTTAAACAATATTGAAAGCATATTTCTCCTATTATAGAGCCTTCTAAGGAGAGTAGTGCAGTTTTCGCTTAGTGTATGCATGTAGTAGCTTAGCCAAGATGCCTGGCGACAGAGCGCCCCTGATGTGAGTGTCAAGAAATCTTTCAGCGATTTTAGGAGGAATTAGGACAGACTCATAGGCCTGTATTCCTTTGATAAAACTAGGTAGATTTACCTGCCTTGGATATAAAAACAATTTTCGATTTTCTCCATAGTACCTGCAGTTATCATAGTCTTAAACAATCAAAAAATATCATCTTGAGCCATGGGATCTCCAGGTGGCTATCCTTCTGGAGCAAGGCTGTGAATATATTCGTTACCTACTACTTTGGATGAAGTTATAACGTTTGATGTGAAGCCACCCCCACTATCGAGACCACGAATCCAAGAAAGGGGGTTTTGACCAGATCTTCTACCGACCTCTCGCGTTCCCAGTTAGTATATTTTTGGATTTCAGAGGATTCTACTATTCTTCCTGGGAGAGACCAAAATGTCGAAGTTTATGTATTTATGGTCAGAGAACTGCGGTGCCTTACGCAAAAAGTTAGGTCAATAACGCTCCTGGACGTGATTCCAACACACATCATATCTTCGCCTCTTTTTATACCCAAGCGCACTTGTGCACAAGGGTATTATAACATTGTTCACACAACGGTTGTTTGTAACAGGCAAAGCGAATCGAGATATATATACATAGATAAATGTATACATAAACGATCAGAATGAAAAAAGAAATCGATTAAGCGGTGACTGTCTGTCAGTCTGTCCGTCCATCCGTCTGTGTACACGATAACTGGAGTAAAAATTTAGATATCTTAACGAAACTTAGTACCTATACTTCTGTCGGGCGAAGGACGGATGGTATGGAAAATGGGCAAAATCGGACAATAACCAAGCCTACCTCCTATATAACGGTCGTTTTCAGAAATACGAAAACTATGATATTTAATTAATAATTTTTCCCTCAAAATAGATATTTACAATAATTTTGAGATAAAAAATAATAATATTATAAATATTTGGAAAATGGGCCTGTATATATCTATGGACATGTATATATCTTGGTAACCGCTCCATCAATTTCTCCCAAATTTGGCACAGTTGTTGGCCTTCGTACAACATACCAAACGGCTAAAAACTTAGAAAATTCGGGCAATAATCACACCCACATCCCATACAACGGTAATTTAGAGAAATGCGAAATCTTCGATAAATCAGTAAATACTACAGCTATGTAATTTGTTCAAAATTCATGTTTACAGTAATTCTTGAGCAAAAAATACGTTGAAAATGATTGAAATCTGACCAAAATTACGCCCACTTTTCATATAATGGTAAATTTCAGGAATACTTGAAACTTCAATATTTCGAAATTTAAGGACGCTAATTTACTCAAAATATATACTAACAAAAATGTCTTGAAAAGAAGTAGCATTATTATGGAATTTCGGAAAATGGGCGATGGGATGGAAGATGTTTGAAATAGGGGTAAAACCACCCCTGCTTACCATGTAGCGGTAGTTTTCGGAAAGGTGAGAAAACTATATTTCATACTTGCGCCGGGTATTTAATATTCGGCTCCGCCCGAACTTAGACTTTTTTACTTGTTTTCATTTAATTTACTTAAAACAGTTCCTCAACACATTTCGATTGCGTTTGTTTGCTTTTCGTTGCTGTTGCCTGCAATTTAATGCTGCAACAAAAGGCACTCACACACTTACAATCAAAAGGCATACAAAGGGATAGAAGGTGAAACAACGAAACACACCATTTATGTATAGCCAACAATCAAACGAAAACACTTAACAAAAAGAACTACGTAAGTAACGAAAAATAATCAAATAAAAATAATGAAATGCAACCGTTAAAAAAGAGACTATGCAAAATTCAATCGTACATATAAAATGAAATGAAATTTGCGTTGTTGTTGCTGCCTTTGTGTTAACAATCGCAAACACTTACGTAATATTTCATTGTAGTTAAAATACACACAATTCTATATATATGTAATATGTACATGAATTATAATACGTATCGCTAACTTAGAGTAAAAAGTTGATAAGTAGATTTTTTTTTAATTTTACAAGAGAGCAAAAGAAATTTAGCCATTTTCTTAAAGTATTTTGCAAGATTTTATATACAACGTTTTGCGTCTTTAAAGTAATGGGTTCGATGTGATTTTTAAATACGAATTTCAATTAAAATAAAAAAATTATCTTAATCCTTTTGGAAACGATGCATTTTTAATAATTTTTCCTAATTTAAATTTAGCAACTTTTCACTCTAAGCTAGCGATATACATATGTATATGGATATGTTTATTTCTACTATTTGTTTTTGTGCGTCTCTGTGTATACTTTCTAGAGCCGTTATTGCTCTTGTTGCTGTTAGTGTCTTTGCTGCCGCCATTTGTTTTTTATTGTTTTTTGAGTTTACGATTACATTTAATTTTATTATATCCTGTACTTGGTTATTGTGTACCAAAATTAATGTCTATGTGTGGGTTGCTTGAAGATGAACTGTTCCATTTGTTGCAGCAGTTAACGTTGTTACTCCTCCCCTGCCCCAACTACGTACCTCTCAAAGTACTCGCATTCCTTTTCATTTGAGTCAGTTTATTGTTTTAAAAATGACACTTCACAGTTTATGTTGAATCTTTCTTTCAAAGCCATAGTAAAACAAAAGTTATGACAAATGATGACATGAGTATTTTTTGCGTTGCCATTTTGCATGCTTTCAATAAGCGAATAAAAGGGCGGAAGATGTCGAGAAGACTGAATACAGTATTTCGTTTTAAGTGTTTATTTTTAAGTACGTTTTTTGCGAATTCTTCGAACCTCTTCAGAAGCATTAGTTTTGGAATCTTAAAGGTAGATTCACAGTTCTTGTGCGTACAACTTGGTGTTTTCTGTTGAAACTTGCCAAACAGGTTGCTAAATTAAATAAGGGCGCCTTTCAGTCCGGCACAATTTATTTGGTTCTGAAGCAAGTCACATAACCCCATTATCAAGCCTTTCTGACAGAAATCAAAATGAAGTTGATTCAAACAAAAAGGGTTTAGCACATTTTTGCTGCGATCGACTACGGTCCCGAATTAAATTTTCAAGAAATAAAATAGTCGGTGAGAGAATGCTGGACAACCTGCAAAAACATAAGGCTGACATTGTCGTATTGCAGGAAATGCTATGGCTTTAAGAATTATGCAGCAGCAATGGGACGGCGCACAAATTTGATGTGTGATGCAGGACTTCGGAGCGAAGGTTTTTGTTTCTTCGCTCCGCTCTAGCTCCGCTCCGGTATTTTATTTCGGTCCGAGCTCTGCTCTTGTTCCCAATGAAATATTTTTATTTATTTACATATCGAGTCCTAACCGCCAAAAAAATTAAGGCAACATTTTTTTGAAAATTTTCCTTTTGACGCAGAAATACATCTAGATGCTCTAGGAATACTTGTGCATCCATACGAAAATTAAAAAATAATTGTTAAGTTAATTAAATAGGGAAATTTATTTAACACGGGTGTTTTCAGTGATAAAAAAATATAATAAGTATGTATGTAAATTCATTAACTGATTTTTTTTTCATTGCGCTTGAGGGCGTTAAAATTTTTGTGGAAATACAACAATATAAATATTTCAAAATAGTTCGTTACTAGGCCAGAAAATAATAACGAAATATTGCAGATTCCTCTTTAAGGAGATAAGGAGCAACTGAATTTTTTAGCTCTTTGCTCCAGCTCAAATCCTTTGCTCCTTGCTCCTTTGCTCTGCTCCGAAGCCCTTGTGTGATGTGTCTACATGTTCCCCACCACAATCCCCACCAAAGCACAGCTTAACAAAATAATCAAATCGTGGGTAATCGAGGCTGGAGAGCCACGAAAACCCAGAAAACAAAATCAACAAACACAACATCCTCAGTTTCAAAAAAATCGCAAGTACATTATCCCCAATATCAAAATCCCCAAATACGAAATTCCCACACTTTTTTGGTGACAGTGTCGCAAGATCCCCAAAGCGAAAAATCTTCCAACTTTTGAATTAATGATATTACCGATCATATAAACATTGCGCAAGCCAAGTTTTGCCTTTGTTCTGATTCCTAGTTACATAAACCCTATTTACACGATTCAAGTACTTGAAATCAATTTTTGTTCATTATCTTTTGTGTTTTCTATTTGCTTTTACACGCTTAAACTTTTTTTATTCAAGTTTTTCGATCCTTAAGGCCAGTATGCAGCTCTCAAGAAAAGCAAAAACTCCATATAAAATGGCGTACAAAAATGGCTATGAAATTTTCTTGTGTAAAATTTTTTTTAGGCAGTGCGCAGTTCTTAAGATATTTGCTACGCTTTCTACTACGGTTTTCTAAAGTTTTTTGTAAAAAAAGAGAAAAAGACAACCCAGGTTTGCAACATAAATATATGCCCGTTCCATTATTTCTTGAAGAAAGAGGGAGACAACAGGCTGTGAAGTATCAAAAATGTCAAAATTCCTTGGACACACACACGAAATAGTGGCAATTTTTCTTGACTGTTTTCTTGAGAGCTGCTTACAGGGCATTACATGGGAAACAACGAAAATGTCAAAAGCAAAGTAAGAAACTTGAAACGCCTTGATCGTACAGACGAATGTATAAATACTCCTCCCTTTTCTTCTCACCGCCTCTCTTCAACTGGCAAGCAGAATTGACTTCAATACTTGAACCAATGGTGCAATAAACAGGTGAAGTAGTAAATCAGCTATCTCGATTTCTTCTCAATCGACTATCTTATAAAAAATTTTAAATGGAAATTTTCAAATGAGATAGAGTAAAATCAATATAAATCCTTCTTCTCGCTCTTATTACTTCACCTGGTAACATTTCTTGACTTCAACCGTGTAAAATTCGTAATCCAATTTTTAACTTTATGATTTATATACTAGTGAACCCGCATGGCGTTTAAACGCCGAAAAACTTAATTTAAAAAACTTAAAAAATATTCCCAAACTTAGTCTGAGT
The DNA here is from genome assembly GCF_001687245.7 of Rhagoletis zephyria. Taxonomy (NCBI): domain Eukaryota; kingdom Metazoa; phylum Arthropoda; class Insecta; order Diptera; family Tephritidae; genus Rhagoletis; species Rhagoletis zephyria. The sequence goes on along the minus strand of NW_016157810.1, from coordinate 48,322 downwards.
TATAAGAGATCCGAATGCCTGTGAAGAGCAGTCTGGTATAGCGCATGATTTTAATTTCATCAAATTTCTAATCACTCTATACCGATGAAGAAAATTCTTAGTTGAAAAAAATAAATAAAAACTTTACCACACATCTACATTAATTTTAATTAATTCATTTGAAATCTCATTTTTGAAACTCCTTTTCAAAAGTATTCCTAAACTAAGATCTTGTTAAATGTCTTTCGTCTGACATTCTGATACAAATGTATTGCAATAAACTGATGAACTAATTTAAATTTTATTATTCCAACAAATGGCAACCCTCCTATATAAATGTATAATTTGAATGTATCTTTTTAAACACGTGGCAATCCTCTTCGAAAATTCCAAATGGTCAAACTAAAGACTTCTTAACATTCTTTCGTTTGACCACGGTATTTTTATATTTCATACACTTTTTGTATTTGTTAATTGAGTTAGACCTTTCCAACAGGTGGCAGCCCTCCTCAAAAGCATTTTCAAGCTTAATCCTTGTTAACCCTCCTTCGCCTAACATTGCGATACATATTTTAATTAACAGATGAATTAGTGGAATTTGATTTTTTAAAATATGGCAACCCTGCCAAGTACAGTTCAGAAATAAAAGTTTTTCAAACGCCTTTCGATTGATACCCATATTTGAATAATTAATAAAACTTATTAAATAATTTGTAGTTAACTTTTTAAACTGGTGGCCACCCTCTTTCAACACCTCAAAAATATTCTTAGTATTCAAACTAAATATTTCTTAACACTCTTTCGTTTGACATCCATACATATATTGATGTTTCATATAACTTGTGTATAAGTAAACTTAATTCGACGTTTCAAGTAAGTGGCAACCCTATTAAAAATATTTTGCAGCTACTACTTTCTGAAGCCCCTTTCGTTTGGTACCCATATGGTGACACATATTTTTCGTATAGTTCATATAGTTCAGCTAGCAACTTTTTACTCTAAGCTAGCTATTTGTGAATTCATTATACAATTTGTTTTGAATTTTAATTTGAGAAATAATGTCGTATATAGAATCCTCATGAAAATGGGGATTTTGTGTTTGGAAATTTGGTTTTGGGAAATTTGATTTTGGGGATATTGTGGTACACCCTCTTTTAGCTGCGTTGCGTAGCTTATGAACGCTACCCAGCCACAATGTTGAAATCGTGTTTCATAACTTTTAAAACTTCTAAAAAATCAATCGAAATTTTTAGCCATTTGAAACTCGTACTTTATTCTACTAGAATTCAATGCGCCAAAAAACTACATACTCAGAATTTAATTAAAAAACTTTACAATTTAGCGAAAATTTGTTGAATTTTTTTTAAATTGCATAAATTTTTAAGGCAGTGTCACTCGATTTTAACATTTGTACAGATTTGTACATTTATATTATTATTACCTTCCTTTTATTAGCTCGGGATGTAACTATGTAATATTGATGCGCCTAAAAGATGCAGCGATTTCTATTCTCAAGTTACATACCTGATGACAGTACGAATGGCAATTATAATATGGAGGTCTTAGTTTTTTAAACTATAATTTTTATACCCGAGCGCACTTGTGCACAAGGGTATATTAATTTTGTTCACATAACGGTTGTTTGTAACAGCCAAAACGAATCGAGATAGATATAGACAAATGTATACATAAATGNGGTAAATTTCAGAAATGCTTGAAACTGCAATATTTCGAAATTTAAGGACGCTAATTTACTCAAAATTGATACACCCCGGCTTACCATCTAGCGGTAGCTCTCGGAAAGGTGAAAAAACATATATTTAATACTTGCGCCGGGTATTTAATGTTCGGCTCCACCCGAACTTAGACTTTCTTACTTGTTTTTATTATATTAGGCTATTGGTAAAGAAATGGGACAATTTTGTTTTTTGTAGTCGAAAGATTGGTACAATACAGCTCTGCTCTACTGAAAAATTTCAACAAATTAATTTTCGTGATTGGGATAAAGAAAAATATTTTGGGTGTTCACACAATTGGGATACGATTTGCACCAAATTTTGGCAAATACCCAATCGTGTGACACTGCCTTTCAACTTGTATTTAATGTTGTATTGTTTAAAAATTAACTATAAAAAGCTAACCAAAATTAAATAACAATAAAAATAATATTTTAAAACTTGCNTTTCAACTTGTATTTATACGGATGTTTTTAAAGAATGAACTATAGAAAACTAGCCAAAATTAAATAACAGCAAAAACAATATTTTAAAACTTGTGAAAATTTGGTGCGGCATTTATTTGCTCGACTACATAGTAGCACAATGGCGCTAAGCGTATTTTGAAATAAAATAAAATAAAAAAATAGCCTGAAATATTTTATTTTCATCATTATTATTTAGTTTATAGATCAGATAGGGGCTATTGCAATTCGAATTATAACTATTTATATAAAAAATGTGCTGATAGCGGGTCTTGCAGAATAATGAAAATGTCAGTTCTTTAGATGTAAATGTTATGTTAACTAAGATTTTAACACATAAATCATTGGTCTGCAAACTCGTTCCCTTCTATTCCGACGTGCCGAGGTAACCACATAATTTTAATGTTGTTTTTGTGTCGAAAGAGTATTTCACGTGATTTCGAAATTATATGGGAATTACTAGCACTGCTAAAGAGGGCTTCGATGGCTGATTTACTGTCCGTGCATATGACGAAATTTCCTTCGTTTTTAGAGGCGAAAGCTACAGTATTGTAAATGCCGAGCAGTACGCGGGAAGCACCGACGACAATTGTAAAACCAAGCCCTTTTGTTACCGCAAAAGAACAGCCGGTATCATATCTGGAACCATCTGTGAAAATAAGCTCCCAGGTCATTTATGAGTATAGAACTGGACAAATGCCCTTGCGGTAGAGTTTTTACTTTAGTTGGCATCGGTGTAGATATGATGTCCAAATCTTTGATGTAGCTTAATATACGAAATAAAGCTGATTGCTTGCTTCATCGGTTTTTTTTTGTTGACAGCAGGATTCGACGTGAGAGAATAAAGTCTCATGTTTGCAGTGAACAATCTTTGGGATGAGCATTGTACTTTACATCATGGTTATGGTTCTTCTGACTGCTGCGTGGTATGGTGTTTCTTGCAATTCAAGATGGTTTTTGCGCAGTGTCCGTTAATTAAGAGTCCAAAGTCAATTTATCCTAATATAAAAGCCCTAATTACATTTACCAGTGTAGTTATATGAACTACAGAATACTTGGATGATAAAAACTTTATAATATTTAAATAGTCTAGCAAGTAAGCTTAATCTTACATTATGACAGTGCTGCTTAAAAGTAAGTTTATTGTCTAAAATTCTTCCCAATATTTTCAATGTGTCAGTATAGTGGATAGGGGTGTCATACACGNCAGAATACTTGGATGATAAAAACTTTATAATATTTAAATAGTCTAGCAAGTAAGCTTAATCTTACATTATGACAGTGCTGCTTAAAAGTAAGTTTATTGTCTAAAATTCTTCCCAATATTTTCAATGTGTCAGTATAGTGGATAGGGGTGTCATACACGGAGTGGGTTGGATGTATACATTTGTATTTTCTGCATATGTGAAAAAAAGAACAGTCCAGCGCCTTCGTCTTGGCCTGCAGGCTGTATCGGAGATATCCAAGTCAAAAGCGAAAGCACATACTAAGAAAAAAATATCGATAACAAAAGCGATAATAATATCGATAGCAAAATCGATAATAATATCGATAACAAAATCGATAGCAAAATCGATAACAAAATCGATAAAAATATCGACAACAAAACCAATAAAAATATCGATAACAAAATCGGTTACAAGATCTATCAAAAAATCGATTACAAAATCGATACCAAACTCGATTACACAGTCGATAACAAAATCGATAAAAATATCGACATCAAAATTGATAACCAAATCGATAGCAAAATCGATAAAAATATCGATAATAAAACTGATAAAAATATCGATAACAAAAGCGATAACAATATCGATAGCAAAATCGATTAAAAATATCGGTAACAAAACCGTTAAAAATATTGATGACAAAATCGATAAAAATGTCGACAACAAAATCGATTGCAAAATCGATAAAAATATCGATAAATAAGCGATAATAAAATCGATAACAACATCAATCAAAATATCAATAACAAAATCGATAATAAATATCGATAACTAAACCGATAAAAATATCGATCATTATATCGATAATTTCCGAAAATATCGATAGCAAAATCAATAACAATATCGATAAAATTTCGATAACAAAATCGATAAAGATATCGAGAACAAAACCGAAAAATATCGATTATTATATCGATAAGTCCCGAGAATCCCGAAAATCTCTAAAATCCCGAAATAGTTCCCAGATTGAGTCTCTGTGCCTCTATCTATATCCTGTTCTCTACAACTACTTTTATTTTAATCTTCCTTCCTCTATATTCATTTATACTTTATCGGTATCCTCATCCTCATCTTTTTCTTTATATTTATCTTTGTTTTTATTTTTATGTTTATCATATTCCTTATATACATATTCCCATTTACATTTGCCCTTATATAAGTAAAGTGTTTAAATTTATCTTGGTCTTCGTTTTTGCCTTTATCTTTACGCAACTTTGTTTTTGTTTTTATTTTTACCTTTGCCTTTATCCTTTCCTTTATCTATGTACGTACTCACCATTACTTTTATTCGTGGATTGGTCTTTTTCTAAGTGTTGTTTCACTTCAAAAGGTTTTCGCGTATTATGCATACATGTGTTCATACATATATGTATGTACATATATAATATGTATAGACATACATACATAGATTACTAAAAAATAGAAACAGATCCACATTAAGTGCAATCAACATATGTACATACGCTGTGATTTGGTTATAAATATTGCTCCATTTGTTTACCAAAAGTCGAAATATGTACTTACGCACACATATGTACATTAGACTTCATCACCAAAAAAAGTTGCGGTTTTTCCGCCGGGATTACTAAATCTATTATATTTTAAGACGTCCACCAAAATATTTCGTAAAAATATTAAGATTTAAGCGAGCTGGACCGATTTGAAAATACCTCCAAAACTTAAGTTTTTTATGAATAAAAATAGTTTCTTAAAGATTTTTTTTGAAAAAATCCCCTCAAATGACAAAACGGTTTAAGCTTAAAATATTTGCATAAAAATGTTATCCAATGGAAAAATAGTACCGATTTTTTCTTTTGTATGGGGAGTGATGCACTCTAATGTACATACATACTTTTTGTCTCCTTCCCTTACTTCCAACGCATGCACGTGTTTGCAAAACGTGACGAAGTGATTTTGTATGGGAAATCACTTATGCCCATATATTTGAATAAAATAAACATATATAGAAGATATCAACCAATACTTCCCATATACCAAACGAAAGGAAAACTCTTGAATTTTTGATAAAAGAAAACAAAAAGAAAATCATTCGAGCAGTTTTCGAGCATTTTGGTAATGAAACAAATTTGCAAATTTTTTCAACAATTCTTTGCCTTAAAATGCTCAATATTTGTTCAATTTATATACAATTTGTACACGATAATATTTCTACTGCCGAAAATGAAAGTTATATCTGCCAACCATAAGTTGCTAGAGTACTTTAAAGGCTCAAAATTGACCCCAAAATAAGGCATTATTTACCGTTGTTTTTACGACAGAAACCGAATTGGTTACTTACTAAAATGAATCTGTCTATAGGTTTGGAATTTTTTCTTTGAAACGCCATACCTTTCTTTGAAATCGCTTTATTAGTTCACGTGCAATATACGTTTTCGTGAAGCTCTAAAAATTACAACTACAACATTTCAGCATAGCCTCCATATCGTAAGGTAAGACGTATTCTACGTCAAAACCGATATCTTAGCTCCTGAAGATCTAGACCAATTGCGGCAAGTCCTTAGTCTTAGAAAAAATATAATGGAGCTAACTTTCCCAAAGGCTATATTTAATAAAATAACCGAAAGTGGTGATCCTTGTGGGACAAAATTAAATAACAGTTTTTAATAACAGTTATTGACCCGAACAGCGAACTTCCGGTTGTAAAGGAAAGACTTAACAACATTGTATATCCTCTTACCATTTTCCCAGCGTAATACTTTAGATATGCACGGGAGGGAGGAAATGGATATGTAGTTAGAAACTAATGAATTGTTTATATATTCATTAGTTTCTAACTACAGTTTTCCACTCATGGTGACCATTGAGATAGAATGGAGTAATCGAGTTTAGTGACTCTATGTTTGACGGGATATGGACGATTTTTTGTGGTCAAATTTGGTTTCAGTTGGACAGATATATTGCATTAGGTAGAACTAGTTTAGCCTAGGCAAAACTAGTTTGACCTAAGATCGGATTTTACCGGTAATATATACATGCATACACACATAGGCACATGGAACTTACCTGCTACAAAAAATGTGCATAAAAACCAATTTCCAGCAAAATTGTGTAGATAGAGGATTTTGCTCTTATAACAAAATGTTAGTGCAGATAGTGGAATTTTAAAAATGAGAATATAATACCATTAAAGCTATATTTTAAGTTTGACATTATTGTCATGGCTGAAGGATTAATCGGAGCCCACGTTACCATCAAAAATTCATTTTGATCAAAACTGCATATAGGGGAAATTGAATATAAGCCCTCGATATGTTGAGATAAAAGTTAAATTAAAAAAAATTGTCAGAAAAGCCGCCCTCTGCCGCACCCTTTTGAACTAGGGGCTACAAATCAAGATATTGAAAACATAGATAATGTGTTTTCAAAAAAATGTGGCAACCCTAACCACTAGGCTCATTTTTTGGTGCGCGCCCTTGTCCTACTCCAATGCAAACGCTGACTGTGGGTCAGACTTTAGTTTGTTAAAGTTGTAAATGTGCCGGACCATACAGATAAAAATTACGAATAGGTTAAATTTTTCAAAAAAAAAAGTAAACAAAATCTTAGGTGCGCTTAAATTCACTAACATTTTCACCACAGCCGCCGTTTTTGATATTTGCTTTATTTATTTGTTTAATAAATCATGTCGCTCATTTGCTGCAAGATTGTCATAAAAAAAAATAAGAACTTAACCGCTTAAAGTTTAAGAATTTACATACGCTCCCATAGTAAACATGAATACACATTTTCTTCTAATGAGCTATTGTTAATCGATACAGCTATGAAATTTTTATATAACTATGAGGTTGTTCACACTTGCCTGGTTATCAGGTTATCTGGCTATGTGGTTCTATTTTTTATTTAGTATACAACAATAAAATACACTACAGAATAAAATTGTTAAACCAGGAGACTCATCGTAGAGGAAAAGCAAAGAAGGGCCAAGCAGCGTACTATACCTGCAAAAGGGCATTTGGGAAAAACTGGGGCCTGTCACCGCATATTATCCACGATATGTACACCACAGTCATCCGACTGTGGAGCGCTACTTTGGTGGAAAGCACTAGATAAAAGCAGCAATCAGAGAATAAAAGGAAGAGTGCAAAGCGACTCGCAAGCCTCGGTTTATCAGGCGCCGTGATATCTTTTACCTGAAGCCGCCACGAGTATTTGTAACAGGTGCAGCCGTAAAAGCTGCACTTAGACTGAGGGAATCAAAATTTTGGAAGCAGACCAACTACGGGCACGCAGCTGTCTTGAAGGTAATAAATAGTGCACGGCGTAACGGAATCAAGGCCGACTTAGATGTCGAAACTGATTTCCTCACGTTATCCTGGTATTTTAGTTTTAAGATACCCATACAATTTCCAACCCGGGAAGATTGCGAAGGTGGCCTTCTGTCGGTAAATGATGGTATTTCCATCTACGCCGATGGCTCAAAAATGGAAAAAGTAGTCGGCTCGGGTCTGTAGGACCTTCAAATAAGGCAATCATACCGCCTGCCTGATAACTGCAGTGTCTTTCTGGCGGAGATATTTGCCATAGAGAAGGCCTGTCTCATACGGGATAGAAAGTACCTGTCAGGTAACGTCACTATATTCGTTGACAGACAGGTGGCATTGAAAACAAAAGCAGTTCGGAAATGTCGTGCAACGCTGGCTTCACTGGGTCAGGTCAAAGCCTCTCTCTGCTGGGTTCCTGAACGAAGCAATATAGAAGGGAACGAAATACCTAATGAGATGGCTAGACACAGCTCGGAAATATAAATTAGCGAAGCGGACAACTCTCTACTGCCACCGATTTTTTTTTCTGCTAAAGGCATTGAAGAATACACCACAACAGTAACCAATGACCTTTGGATCAATCGGGACGACCATGAGGCCTCAAGATCCTTGTGGCCGAGACTCAATAAGGGTGGTACTGAGAAATTATTAACACTATATCGACGGTAATTTAGCAAAACCTCGTATCGCAGATCTCACTACTTCTCGTAAAATTAATTAAAAAGGCTTAAAATGCTACGATTCTTTATCAGCCCAATTCTTAATACTCCCGGAGAGTTGGTTACCCGGGACTTGTTTCTACCGGAAAGAAATCCTCCAATAATTAACTGCCAGGGGGTAGCATTTTCCCGAAAATTTGGGAGGAGGAAATTTTAATTTCAAAAAAGGGTTTCGACACTTTTTTGACAGCTCAACTCCGCCCTTTAATATAAAAAATCGTCAGGGAATTTTTATTCATGATAGGAGCAAAGGGAAAAGAGAGAAAACTCCCAGGGAGTTTCTGCACAGAATCGGGCTGTATATCTTATTCTTAATTAACAAAAAAGTAGTTATCTTTAGTAATAAGTAAAAAAGTTATTAAAAATTATTTTCTGTTATTAATAGGTCGTTTTTTAGTAGAAAGTGTTTTTTGACAGTGTTTTCAGATACGAGGATTTGACAAAGTATTGTCGATATATTTAACTAATCTGTTTTTTTAGATTTTGAGGCTTAACGAAATGAAGCCTCGTTTTATATTGAAAAGTTGTGTGCTAACAAATTTGAAACAAGCAACGTAAACGAATATACATATCAGACACGGGGCGCCTGAATTAACTTTGAATGGCAAAATCTGTTACGTTTAAATTTTTTCTTAGATTCGGGGCTACAAAGGTAGTGTGTAACAAAATTTTAGAGAAGTCCGTAGATCCGTTTTTGCAAAAAGTGACATAAACAGAAATTTTTGAATGCCTGTTGTTTGGAATTGGAGATTCGTTTATTAAAGATTTTGACACACTAAACTCGAACCTGGAAACCAAAATCTTCCGTTACGTCAGAGTCGGTACAAAATGGGGATTGAAAACTTCAAAGAGCAGATTTTCTAGCGCATTAGAAAATTTCTGCCACCCAAAATCTTACCTGTTGAGAACTTTTCAGAATAGCCTGTAGTATAAAGCTGTACATAGTTTACCACTAAATATTCAAAAAGCGAGTCAAATAAGACGCTAAATTATATTTTTCACCGTTCGACTTAACCACTGTTTTTTCAAAAATCAAATAAAGTTAATATATACTAAAACACTGCACGGATACATTTGAGATGCCCAACAAGACATTTGTTAGCAGCGCAATTATCTACTCTCTATCTCTCCATTCTCTTGTTGAGTGCGGGCAAACACAAACCGCTTGGAGTATGCGTAAGTAAAAACCCGATCAATAGCAAGAAAAGAAGTACTGGCTTTGCAAACACAATTACCTCGACTGAAGAATATCCGCAAGCAGTGTACTGTGCTTGCGAGTATTTGAGTATTTTCATAGAGCTGTTGATTGTTGGTGTTTGGGTTATGCTATTTATGTGCTTATGCACACATGTAGATACATTTGTATTTACATCAAAGATATTATTGATGCTTGCCCTTACTACTACGTTATTTGATTAAAAATATACAATATATATGCACATACATATGTACATACATATGTATGTATTTATTTCAGCGAACGCCTTTGCTGCAATAAGGTAATGAATAAAGTTTTGAAAACTAGTCAATGTTAAAGAAATGTGTATAGTTTATTTGTTAAACGAAAATGGGTATAATATTCCAGATTAAATATTTAAGGAAAGAAAATATAAAATTAAAAAAAGAATGGTTTTCAAAAAAAATAATTATGTATGTATACGCCAACCATTTATTGAAAAGTTTTGCAATGCAAGATTTAAAAGTTTTGCAATATTAAATATTCTACAAACTTTCATACAAATTTCTAGCTTTTGCATTAGATTTGGTTGGATATGCAGCTTACTAGCCCATTCAATTTTAATAGAATAAAGTGCAAGTTTGAAGTAGCACGAACATACAGTTGATATTTTGGAATTTATTGACGGTGTCAGTCATTTCTTCCATACGAAGTATGTTAACACGATTATTTTTATATGGAGAAAATGACCAACAGCTTCAACAAAAAAAAGAAATTACCAATATCAACGGTAAGTCTTGCTTTGCAAACTTGCACTTCATTGTACTAAAATTGAATGGGCTACAAAACTTAACATACTTAAAACCATTCTAAGTAAACCAATAAAAGAGCTCGATATTTTTACGAAAAATTGTTAATTTTTTCTTAATATAGCTCAAAGTCTCAAGTTTGTATTTATATGATTTTTCTTAAAGAATAAACTATATTTTTATAAAAAGTAATTGAAATAAAATAATTTAAAAAAATGTATAGGCAAAACTTGTCAATATGTGAGTTGTTTATAATCGTGAAACATACATATACAGAATGTAAATTCAAATTTTTTTAATATACATACTTTTAACCAATGCTTGAATGTAGGAACATTATCCTGTTTATTGCGCTGTCATTACAACTAATACTGCAACGTTTCTCAGTGATAATATTTCGGGCGACGGAAAATGCTCTTTCAAAAGGAGCTGAGGATGCCGGAGTTGCTAAAATTCGACAGCTCAGTTTATATAAAATTGGGAAATCATTTTTATGACCGTCCCACCAGTGCACAATATTGAAATCGTCATAAAATTCAACATCAGTGCTTTCGTACTTATGAATTTCTCTATAGATTTTATTTTCAATACTAAGCGTTTGTCTTGGTTGAACAAAATCTCTGAACAATAAACTATTTTCGGTAGAACATGACGGCGTGGAATCTGACTCAGTATGTAATGCATCTACAGTGAATTCTGCCATGAGCCGCTTACATTCATTTTTAGTACAAGTTTTGTCGATTTCGGAAAATAGTACATTTTCGCTGTTACTATTCATTGAGTATCTTATAACGCACTTGTGCTTCAATAAGTTTGAGGTTGATTTTTTGCAGTGCTTTAATACATTGAAACACGTTTTACTTTACTTTTCCCAGTACCCTTAGAAATTTTAAACTCGCCGCTAATAATTTTTTCTCTTATGACACTATTACTCAAACTACTACTAAAACTAACGTTTGTAGCAGGTGGATCGTTGGTAAATGACTGCAAACATTAATGCATTAAAATGATAGAAGCGAAATATGTATTTAATATTAATATTTACGTTGTCAAGCTCCATTATGCAAAATTATTAATTGTGCGCATGCGTTGCCAGTCAAGTCGCAAACGACCAAATACGACGAGGAATTTCGAATACACAAGCACCACAAGCACTTTCGATTACTGCAAGCAAGCGTGTAATATTTTCTGTACTCGTTGGCGTAGCGTCGTGTGCCTGTATTGCGCGATCGTGGCAAGTAGTGTACACAATTTGGCTCAACAGAAGAAGTATCACTAGCATTTGCACTTGCGATGAAGAGTAATGGCTTTGCGCGGAGAGATATAAGCATTCTACTTGGGAGTAGAGTACATAGCAAAGAGTGCTTTCCAGTGTTGCCGCGCATAATTTTTAGTTGTAGCTAAATTTCTTTAAAAAAGGGGCTAAAAAAGAGCTAAATAGAGTCGTCGTGGCTAAAAATTGTAGCTAAAATTTTTTACTTACATATACATATATAAGTATCCACGTAAACATTTTCAATTTTCTGGAAAAAAAGCTAATATTTTATCCAACCAATCCATTGTTTTCTTTGTAATTCACAACTGCAATATCGTGAACGTAATCTTCCACAAACACGGCTTTGACTCATATAGTGCAAGAAATATCCGCCAAAATACTTTTGACTTAGAAAATTGAGCTAATTTCACCACTCACGACACCAGTATGCTGGTGCAATCACACCACAAGAACATACACGGTCAATCGACTTGATGGGTCGTTTAACAGATAAGTTGCCAGCCCCAACACTTTTACGGTATAGCTTAGTATCCAGCTCTTAAGAAAAGCAAAAACTCCATATAAAATGACGTACAAGAAATGGCTAAGAAATTTTCTTGAGTCAAATTTCCTTAAGGCAGTACGCAGTTCTTCAGAAATTTAGTACGCTTTCTACTACGGTTTTCTAAAGTTTTTTGTGAAAAAAGAGCACAAGGCAACCCAGGTTTGCAACAGAAATATATGCCCGTTCCATTATTTCTT